>NC_056530.1:35043839-35110997 GCF_019175285.1 Sceloporus undulatus | reverse complement strand
AGACGTTAAGCTGTTTCCAACTTCCAGGATTCTCTGGCAGATGAATTCAGCGGCCCCAGGATGACTGACAAGCACCTTTTAAAAACAATTATCGTAGTTTTTAGGCATGTCCAGTCCCTTGTATTTTACAGTTCTTTTTCCCCCTGATTCGTTTTGGATTCATTGGTTCGTTTTCAGCCAGAGGCTAGAATAACAAGAAAGTATGTTGATGTCAGGATATTAAAACAGAGAAGCTGAAGGTTGTGGGAAGTGATAATATCACAGTCGACTGTAATAATGGCTTGACAAAACAGATCAATCCAAACAATAATTGAGGATGTTTAGAAACGCATACAGTGGGATCTGCTTTGAACAAGTGCAACATCTGTTGTTTCCTGAGCTGCCTGTTTGTTGGGATTTGCTAAGAGGTAGCATAACTGGTACCAGTCTTAGAGTCAGCCATTGTGAGCACTGTGCTATTATTTTCCATTCACTTTTGGGGCCACCTGCTTGTCCTTTTCGTTGCTGGTTCTCTTACTTTTGTTAAGTATATTTTTGTTATAGTTGTCTGTGGATCAGGCAACTATAGCAGCAAGGGAGGTGTTCATAGAGCTATTTGTAGAACCCTACACATACCTAGGGCTTCTTCCTGTCATTCAGCATTGACTTGTGGAACTCCCCTCCACAAGATGCAGTAAGGGGCTGTTGCCATAGTAGACTGTGATATAATGCGTTTGGAGCAATGATGGGCAAATTCCCTGGAACATACCATGAGCAGCACCTTCCCACTTTTCAGTCACTAAAAACTTGGTGTAATTTCCAGTCCTCACATCCTGGTAGTTCTGATGACTGACCAGTTATATGCAGAATTCAAAGATATAGCTGTGTTAGTCTGTAGGATCAGTGTGTAGAGAGATCTTGTAGCACCTTTGAGACTCACTGAAAGAAAGAAACTGGCAGCACGAGTTTTTGTAGACTTACGTCTGCTTCCTCATCTCATGCTGCCAACTTCTTCATTTCGGTGAGTCTCAAAGGTACTACAAGATCTCTCTCCATACCAGTTATATGCACTTTGCGTGATGTGATTCCAACAAACTTTTTGGGAAAGTGAAAGCAATGGTGAAAAGTTGACATTTGGGAGCTGGAAGGAGGGAAGGATGTGTGTGGACATGTTGGAGGGGGGCTTGATTCAACAGGTGTGAGAAGGAGGAGGTGAAGGCTTCAAGTGTAGCTTCCAGGTCCAGAGGCAGCCTCCCTTTCAGTGCTCTAAGCAGCAGTGGGGCAGGGCTGCTTGTGGGCTTCCTTGAAGTCTCTGATTGACCATTTGTAGGAGACAGTAGGTTAGACCTTCTACGTCCTTAAATGGCCCAATGTGTCCTGAGGTTCTGCCACTACCAGAGTTGTGACGTACCTTTTTTATCATATGTTTTCCCTGTACATTCCTTCATTCTTCTGAGGAATTCAAGGCTGTGTACATGTTTTCTTTCCTCAACATCCCTGTGAGCAGAAGTGTCCCAAGGGGGATATAGGGGGTGTGGGCCACATTGGGTGACACCCCAGAGAGACTGGCATGGCTACTGTATGAATGAGAAGGGACTGCACCTCCCTTTCCTGCTTTCCCAGCAGCTGTACCAGACCCTAAACATGTCCTCCAGAGACCATAGTGCTGCCCCACTCACTAGCAGCAGCTGGTGGGTGGGCAATGCCTTCAGATTTCATGCCAGACTTTGAAGGTCTTTCCGGAGGGGCTCCCTTCAGGGTCCCTGAGGAGCCACACCGGCCCAGCAGTGGTCTTGGCTCGCAGGTACCACTCCCAAACTGGGTCACACCAACCTCAGTGCTACTGTCTGCGGGGCAGGTTAGTCTGTGAAAGAGATATTGACTGGCCCAAGGTCTCCCAAAGAGATTTGTGGCTGGGTGGGGATTTGAATCCAGTTCTCCCCACACTTAATCTGACAGTCTAGGTCAGGGAAAAGAGTTCCCTTGAAGATTTTGGGTGATTTACTAGTAGATTTGGCAAGAGTTTCTGGCTTTGAATCATTTCACAGCAACAAAATATCTTTACTTCAGTTTAGGCTGTGGAAATGCAGAAAGCTTGAAGTGATTGTGCTGAAAAGCCGGCAAACTCCGTCCAGCTGTGGGGATGCGGGCAAATCCCTACCTACACTCAGTACGTGCTCAGAGACACCTTGTTTTTAATTCACAGCACATGTCCTTTGTAGCTAGATTGAGCTAATATGATGATTCTCAAATATTGCTCCTCCAGATGCTTTGTACTTCACCTTCTAGAAGCTGGCTTGGGCTTCGGAGAGATGACCTGATAGCCCTGTTTAAGTATTTGAAAGGATGGCATGGAGAGGATTGAGCAAGCTTGTTTTTTTCTGCTCCAGAGACTAGGACACAGAGCAATGGATGCAAACTACAGGAAAAGAGAGTCCACTTCAACATTAGGAAAAATCCCCAGTCCGTGAGAGCTGTTCAACAGTGGAAGATGCTGCCTCGGAGTGTGGTGGCATCTCCTTCTTTGGACATTTTAAAGCAGAAGCTGGATAGCCATCTGTTGGGAGTGCTTTGATTGTATATTCTTGCATGGCAGGGGGTTGGACTGAATGGCACTTGAGGTCTCTTCCAACTCTATAATACTATGAGATGAAATCCAAAACACCCGGAGGGCCAAAACTTGAGAAACCCTGGGATGGCAGTGGGTATTGGGTTATAGTGGGGTGGGGATGAAGAAGGAAATTACAAAGTAGATTCAACAAACCTGAAATTAATCCATTTCTGCTCCAACCAACTGTGCTGTTGAGGGTAACACTCTTTATGTTCCAACATAATGTTCTGCTGGCAAGCTCAAACAGCAAAACTTTGCAGGTTTCACTGGGATTAGACAGGCCTACTGGGAATACTTTAAGACTTGCATCCAAATAAACATGGGTAGGGTTATGTTGGAAAAGAGTGAGTCTGTGAGGTGCAAGGATATGTGGCCCTGTGGGTGTTGTTCAACTTGCAGCTAGCATCATCCCTACATAACATAACCAATGGTGACAGGTAATAGGAGTTGTAAAAGGGCAACATCTGAAGCACTATGTGACCCCTAGTCTATTTACCTGTATAATAGCACAGGTTGCTTTTTGAACATTTGAACATTGAAAAGGTCTCAGTCCAGCCAAGAAGGGAATGGCCTACAGCCTTGAAACTTACATGCTGTTCCACATATTCACCCTGAAATTCAATGCACTTGGCACATTGTTTCTCCGGTTTCTTTACTTACCCACCCCCAAATCTGATGTCTGGTCACTGCTGCTCCTGTCATCTTCAAAAATTTTCATTCCTTTCAAACTCTTTTAAAGATTTGAAACAATAAATAGTCAAATGGAGCAAGATCTGGTGCGTAGTGTGCATGGTCTATGCACTCAAATCCCAAATTCTTGAAAACATCCCATTGTCTTGCGAGCTTTGTAAGTGCATTGTCCTGCTAAAAGAGAACACCTTTCTGCGGCTTTCCTTGCTCTTTTTCCTTCAATGCCTCCTTTAATCAGAACAATAAGTTAAAGTAGTATTCTGCATTAACAGTTTGGCCCTTCTGAAGATTGTCAGTTATCGAAATACCTTTCTTATCCCAAAAAACTATGGCCATTATCTTTCCTGCTGACCTTTAAGTCCTGAATTTCTTTGGCCATGGAGAACTAAAGTGATGCCACTTCAAGCACTGTTATTCAGTCTCTGGATAATGGTGATGTAACCATGTTTCATCAACAGTGGTGAGTTGTTCCAAATAAATATCACTAGAGCATTCAAAATGCTCCAATATCAATTTGGAGGCATCCACTTGATTCCATTTCTGGTCAGCATTCAAACATTTTGGCACCCACTTGGCTGACAGATTCTGCATAGCCAACTGCTCATGAATTATAAACCCTATGCATTCCTGGGCTATCTCTAGCAGTGGCGTCACAAGGATTGGTGTCACCTGGTGTGTTAACTCATGGTGTCACCCCTACTGACCACCTCTTCAGCATTTTAACGGGACACATGTGAATGCCACAGCTGTTTCTGCCAATAGGCAGATGTTTGAGGAGCAATGGTGTAACACACACCCTTAGTGGTGATGCCATTGCTTCAGGAATTGTTTTAGCTGGGATTTGCCAATGTGGAAAAATCAGGTCATGAACACACTCAACAAGTTCAGGAGTTGACACTGTCGAAGGCCTCTCAGACCTTGTTGCCTCTTCGGTCTCAAAAGCTTCATACTGAAAGTTGGCACACCGCTTCTTCACAGTTGAGTATGATGGGCACTTGTCACTCCGTGTTTGCATCATAAGACTCATGGATTTCCTTTCGAGTGTTCTTCTGCAGGAACTTCATGATGGACCAGAGTGTTCAGCGCTTTAAAATTTCACACCTTTCGTTGACATGGATTTGTCAGTGATCTGAACAATTTCAGAAATTAGAGCTATGATCCTGCAAATTGGGAGTTTACAATATAAAAGAACATTTTTTTCAAGCCACGGTGACAAAATTATGCTGAGATTTTGGGAAATGGGTCAGGCTGAGAACATTTCAGCATATTTTTGTATTGGAAGTCTCTTTTCATGACATTTCTTCCATAGAGGAATTCTTTGAGCATCTGTTGTGGGTGAACCTCCCACTCATTGGAAAGCATTCTGGGATGCAGCCCTACTACAGTGACAGGGTCCATTCTAGATTGCTTTGGAGGTATGGTGCGCAACATCTGAGGATGACTTTCGCCAGCTTTACCAGCCTTGCCATTAAAAGCAAACACTTAATACAAGGTACAAGATGAATATGCGCCTTGTTTTGAAGCCACTTAACATTTCAAGGAGGCTTGTTTTAAAACAGAAATACTTGTTTTTAAAGGGAAAAGACAGCCAGTGTGATGGTGTGGTTTAAGTTTTGGTTTAGGACTCTGGCAGACCAGGATTCAAATCTTTGCTTAGCCTCGAAAAAACCACTGGGTGACACTGGGCAAATCACACTCTCAGCATTAGAGGAAGGCATATCTTGCCCTCTGAACAAATCTTGCGAAGAAAACTATAGCAAATCGTGGGCATAAGTAAGAGTTGACTTGAAGGCCCTTAAGGAGATGTTGTTGGGTTGTTGCTGCTGCCATGCTCCTGTATTGTGCCATAAAGACAACAAATTTGAAGCAAAAGTCATGCTTTACACACACACACTATAAAGCCAGAGAAGCAGAGGCTACCCTGCAATGGTCCATCCACTAGTAGCAAAGCAACCTCCATTTCTACTCAGCAGCCATCTTGAGTCCCAGATTTGACTCTTGCTGTGAGTGAGTCCAGACAATAGGTTCCTTCAGGACTCTGGGGCAGAGCATGAGAGATGTCACAGCTCCCAGCCCTGTTTGTGAAGAAGCCTGAGGGATTAGCCGCTTGCCGCTGAAGCAACCTGGCTTGTGAGTTTCCCCGTTCCTTCCCCATGCACTCTCTGACTTGATGGATTTTGATTTTCGATGCTCGTCCATTAGCGTCCACATTCCCCGACGATGCATCATTCGCGCTGGGGGGCTGAGCGGTACCTTCAGGCTCTGGGGCTTTTGTCGTGGGGCTGGGCTGTCGGCCGGTAACCCTGGTAGCCACCCTGCTGGCCTTTTTTGCTTCCAGCCACTTGAATTAATTGGAGCTGACGGCTGCTTGTTTAGGAAGAGTGGGGCAGCTGAATTGAAGCTGTGCATGGGAAGGTGATGTAGGGGGAGGACTGGGATGCTTGTCCCACCCTCCACCCCCTCACACTTGTTTTGCTCGGGTGGGGGGGGGGAAGAAACTTCTCTGTGCAACTTCTCAATGCATCCCAACCCTGGACTGAATAACACATGGACACCTCACAGTTCTGTAGTGGAGCTGCCACAATACATCCAGTATTGCTGCTGTTACTTTCTGGGTTGCTTTTTCAAAGGCACAGGACATTAAAAAAAATCATCTAGACCTTGGGACAGTTTAGTCACGTTCAAAACAGAGAAATGAACAGTGAAACAAGCTGCTGCACACTAAGAGCATTTGATAGAATAAACTGTGGGTGAGGCGCATCCTGCAGGGCAGAAGTTAATTAAGTTTAATTAAAGGCTCCTGGAAGAAGCTTGGTCCTGGTCCACGGTGAGAGGGTGCGCACCGCCACCCTGTGTGAGTCATTGATGTGCCCTGTGGCTGCTTCCGGTCAGCCTCTGCTGAGTCAGGTAACTTGGTCTTCACTCTGGCTGACTTGTTCATTTGTGCCTGGAGAGCAAAGTGACTTAACTCGTAGAATCATAGAGTTGGAAGAGACCACAAAAGCCATCCAGTCCAACCCCATTCTGCCATATAGGAATTCACAATCAAAGCATCCCCGACAGATGGCCATCCAGCCTCTGTTTAAAGACCTCCAAGGAAAGAGGAGGATGCTTGTCACTTCTCTGCATGAGTGACCAGTGTGCCATTGGCTCTTTTTGCTTAGGCTGTATTGAAAGGACAGTGGGAGTGTATTGGATATGAAATGAATCAGCTGCTGACCTGCTTTGGGAGAGGCTGTATGAATGGTCTGTTTTCAGAGGAGGTTGGCTTCTGCCTCTCTATGATGCTGTAACACGATTCTTCAGCACAGTTCTTGCACTGAGTAGGAACTGGAACAGATGAGATATGGCGAACCTGTTGGCATGGAAGGGCTGCATTCCAATTTAGGAAGGCACGTTTTATAAATAGGGTGAAAGGCACCGGGTGCGGCCAGAAATATTGTGTTGTGTGTTCAGTAGAAAATCATAGAATTGGAAGAGACCAAAAGGGCCAGCCAGTCCAACCCCTTGCCATGCACATCTTACTGTGCAGGCATGCAAAGCAAAGTTTGATTTGTCTGCTCAGAGATAGTTGCAGTTCAGCAGCATTTCCGCATACAAAGCATGACTTAATGTTCCATGCCATAGATTTCCATCCAGCAGTTTTCCCACCTGCAGTATTCTACATATAAGCTTTACTGCTTGCAAAGCGCTGCTGAGTTCCTTGCAACAACTTTCCTGCCTTCAAAGCATTGCTCAGTTCATTGTTGGCTTGAGCTTACTGATTAGTCCTAACTGGACTAGATCAATTGAGTCAGCTGTTGAATGTGAGTTAAGACATAGGTAATCCCATTGATTCAATGCATTAAGAATGACATTTAGACCACATGTTGCTTTTGAAATGTAACTTTCATACACTCATTATCCCTTCCCCAGTCATTTTGTTGTAGTTTCTGCATGCCTTCACGTTGTTTTTATTATATGGGAACCCTAAGGCAACCCAGAGTTGCTCAGAGATGGTCAGCCATTGCCTCCTTCTGAGACTGAGACAGTGTGACTTGCCCAGTGGGGTTTCTTTGGCAGACTGGGAAGTCGAACCTAGACCTCCTGTAATCCTAGTCCAAACTGCTACAGCATGCAGATAACTACTTTGCTTGTTGTGCTAATGCTATCAGGTCCTTGCCCCCAGACTATGTGGAATGGGACACAGGAACCTAGATCACCAAAGAATTGCGTCCTTTGCACAACTTCACCTAGGTTCCTCATTCTGGGAGTAATCCTTGTGTGTGCTGACTGCTCTGTTTCTTTCTTTGCAGATTCCTTGATGACGACTATACTGTTCAGGTCTCCCTGAATGATAACGTGGACATCTACTGTCCACACTATGAGCAGCCACTGGCCGTGAGGGAACCCGAATCATTTATTCTGCTCATGGTCAACAGAGAGGGCTATGAGGGCTGTTATGAAACGGAAGGAGCCTTCAGACGCTGGGAGTGCAATCGTCCGTATGCGCCATATGGGCCTGTCCGTTTCTCGGAGAAAATCCAGAAGTTCACTCCCTACTCGCTGGGCTTTGAATTTCAGCCAGGACACGATTACTACTATATATGTGAGTAGAGTTCTTAATAGATAGAAAAATCTGCAATGTAATGGTGGCCAGGCTATGTGGAACATAGAACTCTCTTGCTATGAGAAGTTGCCTGTCCCTGGTGTGTTTCTGGTTGCAGTTCAAAATGATGGTTATGAACTATAAGCCCTGTATGGCTTAGATCCAGACTGTCTGAAAGGCTGTATCCATTCTGCAGAAATAATCCAGTCTGACATCACTTTAACTGTCGTGGCTCAATGCTGTGGAATTCTGGGTGTTATAGTTTTGTGAGACATTTAGACTTCTTTGTCAGAGAGCTCTGGTCCCACAACAAACTACAGTTCCCAGAATTGTATAGCATTCAGCCATGGCAGTTAAAGTGGTGTCAACCTGGATTATTTCTGCAGTGCAGATGCAGCCAAAGACTACATTCCCCATTCAATCCAGCAGGGATTTTAGGATCTTTTCAGAAAGCCAGTTCTCTTAAAAGTCTTCCAGTCATTGGACACAGATTTGGTGGAGTCACGAGAAAGAGCTTCCTTGGTGGCTGCTCCCTGCCTGCCATGTTCCTCTCTCTGATCTCTCTACTTGAGTCCCTATATTGAGAGAAAGGTGGGATATAAGAAAATAATAATTATTGTGGGGTTGGGATCCTATTTTTATCCAGGCAGGCCTTTGGCATTTAGACTGTGCTACCATTGAAAAAACCTGAATTGGTTGGGTACTGGGGTTTTCTCCCCCTTATTATTCTTGGTGCACTTTTAATCAGTCTTATGTTTCAGTTGTATTTGATTTGCTTTGGGTTTTGTTACCTTTTGTTATCTTGAAGAGCCATTCCTTTTTGTCAGAAGGGCAGGATATAAATTGAACAAATAAATCAATAAAAATTTTGAGTTTATTAGGGGCGGATTGCATAAAGACATGGAAGAGCTGTGATTCTGAATTGAAAACAGAACAATGTTCAGAATGTATAATGTCCATTTCGTTCTGGATTTTGAGATGGTTCACAATGAACGAATGAGCAAAAGCACAGTTTCTCATACCCATTTTTGTGCTAAAAATCTCCCGGAATGGGTTTTTGCCTCCTAACAAAGCAAAGGCCTCTTTTCGCTTCATTCTGCTAAATCTTCCAAAACCTGTAAGGGATGAAAATTTAGCCATTTTAGTTTTGTATTCTTTATTACCACCACCTCCCCAATTTTCTGGGCCTTAGTTGAACATGAGTCAACAGTGCGATGCGGCAGCTAAGAAGGCCAATGCAAATTTAGTCTGCATCAATAGAGGTATAGTGTCTAGATCAAGGGAAGTAATAGTGCCACTTTATTCTGCTTTGGTCAGGCCTCCCCTGGAATACTGCGTCCAGTTCTGGGCACCATAATTCAAATAGGATGTTGAGAAACTGAAGTGTGTCCATGCCCTAGGAGAAAAGACGTAGGGAGCTGTGTGTGTTTAGCCTGGAAAAGAGATGGTTAAGAGGTGATATGATAGCCCTGTTTAAGTATTTGAAGAGATGTCAAACTGAGGATGAAGCAACCTTGTTTTCTGCTGCTCCAGAGAATAGGATGCAGAAAAATGGATGCAAGCTATAGGAAAAGAGATTCCACCTCAACATTCGGAGGAACATCCTGACAGTAAGACTTGTTCGACAGTGGAACAAACTCCCTCAGAGAGTAGTGGAGTCTCCTTCTTTAGAGGTCTTTAAACAGAGGCTGGATAGCCATCTTTCGGGGATGCTTTGATTGGGAGTTTCTGCATGGCAGAGGTTTGGACTGGATGGCCCTTGAGGTCTCTTCCAACTCCTTGATTCTATGAAAGTAACGCTGTGATAGTCTTCACATACCTTGGATCAAACATTGATCAGAATGGAGTCTGCAGTCAAGAAATCAGAAGATTAGGAATGGGAAGAGCAGCCATGAAAGAGCTAGACAAGATCCTAAAGTGTAAAGATATGCAACAACGCACTCAAGTAAGAATCATTCAATCCACTGTATTCCCCATGACTGTGTATGGATGTAAGAGCTGGATAGTGAAGAAAGCAGATAGAAAGACAATTACTTCATTTGAGATATGATGCTGAAGAAGAGTGTTGGGGATACCATAGACAGCTAAAAAGACAAATACGTGGGTCCTAGAGCAGATCAAGCCAGAACTCTCCCTGGAAGCCAAGATGACTCAATTGAAGCTGTTGTACCTCAGCCACGTAATGAGAAGACTGGACTCACTAGAAAAGAAAATGATGCTGGGGAACATAGAGGGAAGTAGAAACAGAGAAAGGCCACATGCCAGATGCATAGACACAATCAGGGAGACCATGGACCTGAGCTTGCAGGACCTGAACAGGGAGGTAGAGGATAAGGGGGCTTGGAGACGTCTCATTCACACAGTTAACATGAGTCGAGATCGACTCAAACACAGCTCACATCTGCTATAAGTCCTCAAATGACATGAAGACACATATCAACAGCTTCGATTGGATCCTTTCATAGTTGAGAATCCACTGAGGTTTGCAGTGCTGCCATTTTGATGAAGGGGAGTAGGCATTTTGATACGCCAATGCCATTTTCCAGGTTCATGCGGCCCATGCTTTTGAGTGCCTGTGCATTTTCCCTTGCTACTCTTTGGGGTCTGGATTGAGATAGAGGAAACGGTAGTACTGTACCCCCTCCCTCAGCACTTCATCTCTGATCAAACTCCGCTTTCCCTCTCGGTTTTTCTCTAAAAATAGAAATACCTGGAGATCCAATCACAGATCCCCCACATCTAATGTCATTTGCCCTTAATCATCTGCCTTTTGACCAATTTTATGGAAATAAATATGCCTGTTAGCTGAACCTCCTCTGCGGTGCCTCTTTCCAAAGGCCTGGAATGAGAGAATGAGCTCTTTAAATGTTCATAAATCAAAGCTGCAGTTTGGTTGATCTGAGCTTGCCCCTCATTGAACAATCCATGGCTTGCTCCCCAATAAATACCTTTTCAAATGATACTGAAAGGACACACCTGGTTAGTAGGAGAGAGGCCATTGTGCGCTAGAACTTAGAAAAATTACTTTGAGAGGGGACTGCAGTTGTGGCACCAAAAATAACTTTCCATCTCACTCTTATTAAAAATTCCTGGTTGTAGCAATACACTACTAGCTCCAAATCAGCTGTAAAAAACAACAGTAGAGGGGTGGGGTCTTGCTTCCTGCTTAAAAATGGAAGAATTCACCTTTAATCAACTAAATATTAATCAATATTTAATTGATTATTTTACCATAAAAGGGGATAGTTTGTTTGGAAACAAACTAAGAATAGCATACTTACAAACTGTCCTGCTTTGGCAGGGATAGTCCCAATTGCTCCTTTGTGGTCCCATTTTTTGAGCTGCTTTTAAAAAGTCCCAGTTTCTCTCTCCTTCTGCCATTTCCCCTCTTTGGCCTGTTACAGACTGCCAAAATAAAGCTGCTTGGGGTCTCTTTGGAGGTATGCTGTTTAAATGATGCATGCATCCTAAGAATCCGGAAGCTGCACCAAAGCTGCACTCCAGTGCTTAGGAACGGAATGTGGCTTTGTCACAACCTCCAGACTCTTAGGACCCATGCATCATTTAAACAGCATACCTCCAAAGAGACCCCATGCAGCTTTATTTTGGCAGTCTGTAACAAGGCCTTTGTCTTCAGTTTACATCAGTTGTTGCAAACTGATTTCAGAATGCAAAAATAGTTTGCACTGAATTAACTCAGCAGAGGGGAGGGTCAGAATTGTGCCCTTCCCAGTAGGCTCAGGCAAAAGCAAATTGCTGCAGCATCTCCTATATTGATTTTTACTGTCTTGAGCATACTTTGAGCTTGCTTGGCCACGTGTGTCCAGTTTTCATCTGTGAAAGTTTGGATGGCATGAACCAGTTAGCAAGGAATGGGGTGATCCTGCAGGTCATATTATGAACTGTGCCTTAATCTAACCTTAGAATTTACTGAGTTACTAATAATGTAGTTCCTTACAGTTGTGTAGAGCAACTCAGGTTTTTTGGGTCAGTTTTTTGACTAAAATGTCTAGACTTATACATGAGTATTTACAATTATTAAGTAACAAGAGCCAGTGTGACGTAGTACATCTTGGCGTGTTTTAATTGATTATTTTATGTAGTATGGGTTGTGAAATTGTATCGTTTGATTTTATCGGTTGTAATCCCGCCTCTATCTGCAGGGAGAGGTGGGAAATATAAATTATTATTATTATTATTATTATTATTTGAGTGTTGTACTACAACTCTGGAGACAAAGTTTTGATTCCCAGCTTGACCATGAAACCCAATGGGTAACCTTGGGCAAGTCACACTCTCTCAGCCTCAGGAGACAGCAATGGCAAACCTCCTCTGCCAAGAAAGCTCCCCATAAGTCAGAAATGAAACAACAACAGGTAAGTTACCTTTTAAAAGTAATGTGACAAAAGTAATGCGAATGAAGGGAGTCTGTGTATGACACTTTACATTCTCTAGTTACTATTTAGGGGTTGGACTGGATGACCCTTGTGGTCTCTTCCAAGTCTATGATTCTATTATTTAATTACATGTTTAGAGTCCTTTTTAGTGGGTTTTTAAAACATTTATGTCACTCATCAATATTGCCTTCTTATTTTCCTCAAAAAAGCAACAAAAAGGGAACGAATCAAATCAGCAACACAACGAACGTCTCAGGCATTCTTGCAGGGATGGCACCAAATTGTTTGCAGGGAAAGTGTTGGTGGATGCAACAAATTACAGAATGAATTACTGTTCAAAAACAACATTTCAGGCTCTGCACCTCACTATAAACCCCCCTCCTTTTGAACTACCAAACCATTTTCAATAGGCAGAAATCTAGTAGATGAACCTATGTTGTTTTTGTTATTATTATTATTATTATTTTATTTATTTACATCTTGTCTTTGTCCCGGTACAGGGACTCAAGGCAGCTGTTGTTGTTTTTGTGTGCCTTCCAGTCGTTTCTGACTTCTGGCGACCCTAAGGCGTCTCTATCATGGGGTTTTCTTGGCAAGTTTCTTCAGAGGGTGTTTGCCATTGTCATCCTCTGAGGCTTAGAGCGGGTGACTTGAACCTTATCTCTGTCCATTGATGATGGAAGCCTTACCTTACCACAGTGATGATGGAAGCAGCTTTCAAAGAGGCAGTTCTGTGTCTGGAAAGGCACAGGGGCTGAAGGGAACCTGGGCAGAAACCAGAGGCGGTGGCAAAGACAGTGTTGGGGATGGAAGGAAGGCCAATTCTTTTTCGCTGGCAAAGCTCCTCCACTCATCATGGGCTGAGAAATCAAACCAGTTTAGGGAAGGAGCTATCTAAGCCTGTTGAACTTTTGAAGATTCAGACCTCAGTTGGAATACTGCTGTTCATAGTTTGCTTTTCCAGGGATGTCTGGATATTGGGTGAACTTTCTGTGTTTGTATGGTGTGTTTGTATCGGTGGAAGAGACTCCTTTTTCTCACAATCTGTTTTTTCTCCTTCTCCCTCTTCCTGTTAGCCATCCCGAATTCAGAGAGTTCTGGCCGCTGCCTAAAACTGCGGTTATCTGTCTGTTGCAAAGCAACCAGTAAGTCTGTCTGTCTGTCTGTTGCTCCCATTCATAAAGTGGGAGGAAGGGAACGGTTTCTTTGGCCTTTAAACTTGGATCCCTCCTCCTCCTCGCCCCAACACACAATTTCCCATGGGAGCTTGAAGAAGGGTGGGTTTTCTTTTATATATAGTATGAGTTTAGTACAATGTTCCTCTTGAACTTTCACAGCAACATTGTGTGGAATTCTGGGATGTGCAGTTTAGGAAGATATATTTAAACTTCTCAACCAGAGAGCTCGAATAGCAATAGCAATAGCAAGTACATTTCTACACCACTTAACAGTGCACTTAAGCACTCCCTAAGCGGTTTACAAAGTGTAAGTGTAAGCTACTTGCCCCCAACAATCTGGGTACTCATTTTAGCAACCTCCTTGAAAGGATGCAAGCCTGAGTCGAGCTTGAGCCCTTTTGCTGGTATTGAACTCGCAACTTTATGGTTTGTGAGTGAGTGGCTGCAGTACATTCATTTAACTACGAGTCCCAGGAGTCCGTAGGAAGCAGCCCTGACATTTCAAGTGTAGTAAAGCAGAACAATAGTGTAGTGTGAGAGTGGGGTGCGCAAATTAGAGTCTGTGCGCCTTTACCATGATCTTTACTTTCCAAAGAAACCCAAATAGTTTAAGATGGGTTTAGAGCTTGTTTGGCAAGGTTGACTTTCCTGCCTGTAGACAGCCACACCATATGATCAGAACAGCAATAGCAATAGCATTAGCATTTACATTTCTATACCACTTATCAGTGAACTCAGCGCTTTCTAAGCGGTTTACAATCTGTAAGCCAGTTGCCCCAATAAGCTGAATACAGTACAGTACTCATTTAACCAACCTATGAAAGGATGGAAGGCTGAGTCAACTTTGGAGCCCTGAGATCAAACTCACAGTCTTGTGGCTGCAGCACCAGCATTTAACCACTGTGCCACCAAGGCTTGGAAAAGTTCCTTTTAGGTGGATGGCAACTCCAAAATCCCCAGTGGCCCAATAGAGTTGATGACCCAAAGCTGAGTAGATAGAAGGCCCTGGATTTGGCTTCATGCTTTGTAACTGTTGAAACACTTCATTTTCCAACTGTGGGCCCTTTCATACTATACTA
The DNA here is from genome assembly GCF_019175285.1 of Sceloporus undulatus. NCBI lineage: Eukaryota > Metazoa > Chordata > Lepidosauria > Squamata > Phrynosomatidae > Sceloporus > Sceloporus undulatus. The sequence continues at coordinate 35,096,475 of NC_056530.1, read as the reverse complement.
CAACATTATAGCACTTTGATTCCAATTTAACTACCATGCTATTGAATCCTGAGATTTTTAGTTCTGGGAGGAATACTTATAATTCTCTGCCATTCTCTGGTGCCTCTTCAAATTACAGACACGGGTTCCATAGGGTGGAACCTTGCTATTTCAAGTGGTGTCATAGCACTATAACTATTCAGTGTGGAAAGACCTATAGAATGGTTTTCAGCAGAATAAGCTCAATTGAAAAGAGAGTACTGGAGGGTATAGCCACATAACAGACTGGGAAGGGAAAGGGCAGATCTGTTAGAAGCTCTTAGATAACCCAGTTCTTTTGCTTCCAGCTGCAGAACCTGTGACAGAGGGGCCGAAATCTCAACCACACGGGAGAGGTGGCTCAGAGGGTAAGTTTTGATGTTTCACACCAGACTTGAAGCAGTATAGTTGCTGAATGCATTGTATAAATGGGGCAACTAAGATCATACAGATCCCTTCAATGTGTGTAATGCTTTGTGGAGGAGCGTAAGCAAAATAGCCCAGGGTTCTGGCCCAAAGACCTTCCAGTCTTAAATTTTGATGGGAAAGCACTGTTCCAGCAGCACATTCACTCACTTGTGTAGAAATCTTGCTTGCTTATGGCGACTAAGTGGGTGCTTGAATGCCAAGCTGCACAAATTGGGTTCTCAGCCTGATCCAGCAGTGCTCTTGTTACGTTGGTTTGTTCTCAGTGGCTTCTCTGGAAAACCTCTCCCATGTTTTTTTGGGGAAACAAGCAACACTGGTTCATCCAGTTTCAGCCTGGTCCTGGTTTTGGATGCGTAAGCAGGTTACAGACTGCATCCCAGAGCATGGAAAAAATTATGTGTTTGGAGTAGAGCTCCCAGAATCCCCCAGCTAACTAGAGGATTATTGGAGTTGTAGTCCCAAAAAGTAACATTTCTAGGCTCTGCTGAATCCCACAGCCCTCATGAGTTTGCTCCCTTTTTTCAGTATCTGTTTTTTGGTTCTTTTTCCTTTCCCACAGATGCAGCAGTACTGCCTGGGCGCAGTTCTGCCCCATCCTGGCGTAGCTGTCCCTGCCTGGGGCTGATCCCCTTCCTTTCTCTGTGGCTCTGACCACTGCAAGAAGGGCCGGCTCTCCTCTGTGGCCCCAAAGCGAGCTGAGGAGCACTTGAATGAGTGTTTGCTCCACCACTCTGCTCCCTGCTCTGCTTGGAAGGATGCTGGATTCCTTGCTTGGCACTTTGGGCATTTGGGAAGTGCCCTCCTTCTGGTTCTCTTCCCCAGCTGGAGGCTCTGCTTCTCAGAGACTGACTGAGCTCCTGGCTGCCAAGTAAAACGGGCCAAAGGGAATGGATACTGCTTCCCCCATCATCTTCCCTCATGATTCTCACCTCCACTTCTACTTGAGACTTATTGAAACAAGAAGGAGATCTTGACTGGGAGGTAAGTCTTGAAAGGGAGGAGGAGGTGGGTGGGGAAGAGGAAGAATCAGACAGCTGGAAAGGGGCTCCATCTTTTTATTTAGGCCTGCCTCTGACTCTTAATTCATGTGGCAGGGAGATCTTTTAATGGGGCTTGATATGCTTTTAAACTTGTTTAACTTTGTGTTTTTAATAGAATGTTTAGGCCTGTTACAGACTGCCAAAATAAAGCTGCTTGGGGTCTCTTTGGAGGTATGCTATTTAAATGATGCATGCATCCTAAGAATCTGGAAGCTGCACCAAAGCTGCACTCCAGTACTTAGGAATGGAGTATGGCTTTGGTGCGACCTCCGGACTCTTCGGACCCATGCATCATTTAAATAGCATACCTCCAAAGAGACCCCAAGCAGCTTTATTTTGGCAGTCTGTAACAGGCCATTGTTTACCGTTTTTCCCCATCTGCACTTAGTTACAATTTGTTGTAAGCCGCCTTGGGTCCTATGCTGGGAGAAAGACAGGATATCAATTAAATAAGCAAACAATAAATAAAATTTAAGCCTTTCTCCAGTGTGTTGCAGGATCTGCAGTGCCAGTCATAACTACGGGATCTCTGACAAATGGATAGTATGGAAAGCAGGGTGCTTGGCTATTGGCCATTGTAGCTACAGTCATTTCTCCACATTTGTGGAGGTTAGAGGAACAAGCCCCCTGCGAATGTGGGAAATCCATGAATAAGGCTCCCTCCGCTCCAATGCTTGGCACAGCATTCATGAATGCCAAGTTCATGAATGTGGAGGGAGGACTGTAAATGTAACCTCCCCATTCAGTAGCAGTGTACCCCAGCATCGTGGGGAACCTTTTTAACTCAAGGGCTGAATTCAGAGGCCTCCTCAGCCACTTCTGGTGATGGGTGAGGTCAAAGACAACAGCGGTGGGGCCAAAAGGACCAACAGGTTTTAGCTTCAAGCTCTTATTGCCAGTAACTGAGCCATAGGAATCAACCCTTTTAGGAAGGGTCAAGGCCATGCACAAACTGGGAAACTACCAAAGGATTGTATCATGTGGAAGAGCCATTTCAGGAAGGGCAGATTCAGCCACAAAGTCTAGGGTTCCCCACCCCTATCCTAGGAGCCTGGGGGAAAAGGAAACAATAAGAGTGTGAAGTCGAAGGCTTTCTTGGCCAGCACCATAGTTTTTGTGGGTTTTTCGAGCTCTGTGGCCATGTTCTAGAAGAGTTTCTTCTCTGAAGATGCCAGCCACAGATGCTGACTAAACGTCAGGAAGAAACTCTTCTAGAACATGGCCACATAACACAAAAACCCCACAAAAAACAATAGGAGAGTGCTTTGTCCCCTGTGTCCTGCTTTTGGGCTTTCCACTTGGCCATCTGGTTAACCAGTGGGAAAATTGGGGTGTCGAACTAGATGGGCCCTTGCTCTGACCCACTGGACCCTGACAACTACTCCATGATAACACCAATCCATCCTTTTTCTTTTGCTTAAGCTTAAAAGGTTATCTTATCTTTCTTTCTTTCATTCTTTTGAAAGCAAAGCAGCAATTTCCCATGCTCATGAGCAATCAAGCTTGTTGAAAACAAAAATGTTCTTGCAAACATTTTGTTTTTAATTGAGACATGGAATTTGCCTTATAAGTAGAATGTTCTAAGTGCCGTGATGCGGGGCCTACAACAAAATGGGTTCCTCCTTCAGAGTTCTGTCTGGCCTCTTCCAAGGAGCTCCTTTCCATTTCCTTTGGGCTTTCTCCACTCGGCTTCCTGTCCTCTGTAACAACCAGCAAGGGGATGCTTAGTTCTCCTTGGACTGCTTGAAGGTTGCCCCTACATGCTCACCTTTCAGTGTCATAGAATCATAGAGTTGGAATAAACTGCAAGGGCCATCCAATCCAACCCCATTCTGCCATGCAGGAACTCACTATCAAAGCACCTCTGACAGATGGCCATCCAGCCTCTGTTTAATAACCTCCAAAGAAAGAGACTCTACCACTCTCTGAGGGAGTATGATCCACTGTCAAACAGCTCTTACTATCAGGAAGTTCCTCCTAATGTTTAAAGAGAATCTCTTTTCCTGTAGCTTGCATCCATTCTTCTATGTCCCATTCTCTGGAGCAGCAGAAAACAAGCTTGCTCCCTCCTCAATATGAAATCCCTTCAAGTATTTAAACAGGGCTATCATATCACCCCTTAACCTTCTCTTCTCCAGACTAAACATCCCCAGCTCCCTAAGTCGTTCCTCATAGGGCATGGTTTCCAGACCCTTCACCATTTTGGTGGCACTCCTTTGGACACGCTCCAGCTTGTCAACATCCTTTTTGAATTGTGGTGTCCAATACTGGACATAGTATTCCAGGGGAGGCCTGGCCAAAGCAGAATAAAGTGGCACTATTACTTGCCTGGATCTAGACATTACCCCTAAAGGTTTTTTTCTTGCGCTTCAAGCCTTGTGGTTCTCCTACATCCCCTTCTTGTTTAAAGAGGGACAGTTTCAGAGGGCCAGGAGACTATTTTCCTACAAAAACATACACACCAGAACTACCATGGTCCACTCCAACCACTTCCAGCAGACTGTAAGAGCTTCTTCTGTTTTCAGAAATGTAGCAGAAAGCTTAGCATGTATGAGAGAAGTGGACCCCTTAGATGCATTTTTTCTTTTCCTGAATTCTTGGCCCTAATGATAGGCATGAAGGGCTCTATGAGTCACCAAAAACAGCTTTGTGGGCCACAGGTGGGCTGCGTGATTGCTATTCCATTTCTCTTGGCCTGGTGGGGTTATTTAGACTATGTTTGGGCCATAAACAACCAGATGTAGGTGACAGGAGATTTTTGGCTTAGTAGTGATATATTTGAAAAAGACCTCTGTAATATTGTTGATCATAAATTGAACATGGTCCAGCATTGTGCTGCTGTAGCAACGAAGGCAAATAATACTTCAGCCTGTATTAATACAACTCTAGTTTCCAAGACAAGGGAAGTAACAGTCCCATTATATTCTGCGCTTCTCAAGCCTTATCTGGAATATTTGATTCCGTTCTGAGTACCTCTTTTTAAAAAGGATATAGACAAGTTTGAGCAAGTTCCGATAAGAGCAACAGGAATGATATGGGGAAGAAAACATAGGAGGAGAGGTTGGGAAGAAAACATAGGAGGGGAGAGGACCTTTCACCATACCTTTACCTAGAAGAGGTTGGCGGGTTACAGACCGCCATTTCGGATGTCCTCAGGATGTCCCAGTTTGAAAAAGGGGCGTCTCTTCTAGACGCCCCTACTCCTATTATGAACAGAGTCCGTAACAAATGGCGGCAGCTGTTCCACATGGCTGCCGCCATTTTGACATAACAGACGCTCTGGGTCTGCATGTCACGCCCCGGAAATGATGCCGTGAGTGCGCGACTAGCACCTCGCGGCATCTTTTCCGGGGAGCAAGAAGGAGAACGATTTTCCCGCTCCTTCTTTGCTGCGTCCAGGAACCGCGCCGTTTGGCTGCTGCGGTTCCCGGACACAGCAACCGACGGCAACAGTAGACCGCCGCTTTCGGTGGTCTGTAACACGCCGTTGTCTGCTTGATAACTTGGTACTGCGTGTGAGTGATACTGACTCGATCTGGACAGTGTAGTGGGAAGGACAAGACAGATGGATGGTTGCCTCATTCTGCAGCTCAGATGGCTTTCTTTTCTATTTCTGTTACAATTTCTGAGGTGCAATATCTGAATTGGCCATTTGGGGGAACCAGAGATGTGTTTTGGTTTTGGTTTGTTGTTATATTTCCAATGGCACAATAGTAACTGTAACGTTAATAATAATACTGCAGTGAGTTGTTGTTCTGGAGTGCAGCAACATTAACAGCTAATGTTAAATGGTTGGGTGATTAATATAATGAGTAAAAGAACTACTTTATTTCAAAAACTTACATCCCAGGATCTTTTCAGAAATGGTAGGAGTGATTTTTTTAAAAGAGCAGAAGCAACTCAAAGCCAATAATGAAACAACAAGCACGAACTGCTAGGCTAGTGAAAGGGCATTGGAGTCGGGAGGAAGGGACAAGGCAGAAAATTGCAGAGCAAATCACATAATCTATTGAGGCAGATCTAAATCAAATAGCAGAACCATGAAAATGTCAGAAGTCGATATGAAAGCCTTCTAGGAGGGGTTTACATCAATGTCAGTAAAGAGCAACACAGAGATTTGGTTTTGGGGTATTAATAGGGTTTGTATGTCTGTGTATGTTTCTATGAATATGAGAACCAAACTGCGATAACTACTCTGTGTGAATTTCATTAAATGGGTGAATCTGTGGACAGCAAATTAGAACTTCCATCTGAGAAGTCTTCTCTCTGGAAGCAAACAGGCTTATTACTGTACTTATTACTCTCTTTGGAAAATGAGGAGCTCTGAGCAGTCATGTGCAGGTTATACCTCAGTTAATGAAGTAGATATATTCCTGGGCATTACTGTGTTGATAGAGGTAAAATAAGATGGAAAGACTAGAGGTAGGTTCCTGCACTGCAAAAAGCAGTTTGACATTTGCCACCAATCTTCCCCTCTCCCCAAACTAACAACAGATCAGGTAAGCCTTGCATAAATGAACAATAACATTTTGAATCTTCTAGATGCCACTTGATGGCTTCTTCTAAAAAGTATCCACAGATTACGTTTCACTAGCCCTCCTTCACCTTTTAGCCAGTGACAATGCTGCTAAAAACTTCTCACTCAACAAAGGATGAGGAGAAAAACAGGGCTGGGCAAGTATAAAAGGCCTTTGTAAACAGTTACCGTAGATCCTCGACTATAAGTCAACCTCATGTATAAGTCGAGGGTGAGTTTTGGGACCAAAATTATGGGTTTTGCTATGACCCATGGATAAGTCGCGGGTATTAGGGGCCTATAGCAAAGGATCTAAAGGACGATGCAAAGTAAAACAATGTCAAAGAACATATAAAATTCCAGCAGACATAACTCTTTGTGCTCACTCTTAAGGCTGGATGAATGAGAGAATAATGGAGGTCAGTGCTTCCAGGACAGATTGTACTCTTGCTTTTCACCAGGTTATCGTTCCTTCTTTTAAATTAAGTTAAGATACAGTACTTACATTGACCCATGGATAAGTCCACGTAGGGGTTTGGGGTCAATTTTTTTTAACCTAAATTTCTAGATTTATACATAAATATATAGAGTACTTTGCAGAGGTTTTGTTAACTGAAATATGCCTGTAGTAACAAATGTTGAAGAGCAAGAACTCATCATAATGGTCTCCCCACTTCACACAACCACACTTCGCAAGTAGAGTCCAACAGCACTTGAAGATCTAATGCACATCAATGAAAATATATGCCAGCATGGTTACGTTAGATCTCACAGTTGTGCAAATCCAGGAAACTTTCAGGGGTAGCTGCAAAATACAATAAAATTGCAGCAAAATACAACAGAATCCAAAAACCACAGAAGAGCAATGAATACTTTCATAAGCCAACCAGAAATGCAGACATTGGATTTTGTTGTATGATGTTTGTATTTTGCTGCATGGCCAGCACCCCTGGAAATGTTTACTGGATTTGAAGATAGCGAATTTTGCCTTAACAAGAGGGAGCTAATGGACTGGGACTTAATTCTTTTGGGAGGGGGATGAAAAAAAATCATTGCAAGGAGAAAAATTCTTATTTGAAGGGACAATGCCTGCTCTTTTCCCTCTTCGTAGCTGTATCCCTGAATGTCTTCTTGGTAGCGGCCTTCTGCTTTCTTGTTAAGAAGAAAATCTTAGAATACACCTTGCCATCAGATTCTAACAGGAGGTCTTAAGAGGTCAGAAGCCACACCAAAGCCATGCTCCAGTCCTAAGGACTGGAGCACAGCTTTGGCACAGCTTCTGGCCTCTTAAGATGTGTGCATCATTTAAACAGCATACCTCCAAAGTGACCCGAAACAGTTTATTTTGGCCTGTCTGTTCAGGCCCAATGTTAAACTAACAAAAGAAATAAAGCCACTTAAAATATTATTTGAAAATAAAGATTAAAAACAGTGCAGCATCATTAAAAGCCCTTCTCCTATAAGAAGTCAGTCCCCAGTTTCAGCTTGCTAGAATAGAAAGGTTTTTACCTACAGCTGAAAAGACAACAGCGTTCCAAAATCTGGGAGCCACAATGAAGAAGGCCCTCTTCTGTGATCCCACCAACTGTGCCTGAAGAGAGATGTATCATTCCTGAAGACCTTGCTCATATGGGAAAGACAGTCCTCCAGATGAGAGCTCAAGATTGTTTTTAAGGTTGCCTGGATCTTGCCTCTGTGCCATTTTTTAAAAAAGACTTGAGTCGCTTCCTGTTGAAATAGTGCAGCGAGAGCCAAAAGTGTTGTGAAAGTGCCTCCAGGAGGATGAAGGGCATTAGGGGCAATTTCAAAAATTGGATGTATGTGTGAAACCTTGTGCCTCCCAACCCTGAGAGTTGCCCACCACCCTTGGACTGTTGGAACTCACAAAATGTCTTGTCTCTCCCTGCAGGTGTTTCGCTGTGTCCTATTTCCACTGGATGATGGGGATCTTTAGTTTCTTGCCACCTACCAGAGAAAAGCACCAGAGGGAAGGACCTATTCTCTTCCTCCTTCTGCACAAAGGACCCCCCTCAGTTTGAGTTTGGAGAGGAAAGTGGCATCATTTTGATGGTCCAGGGGGCTCCGGAGATCTGTCTCCAGAATGGTATGCCAAAGACAGGGGAACGTTCCCTTTGTTGTTTCTGTGTGAGGCTGGGCTTCTTTAGAGGTGGAGGGGGATGTGCCTTCTGCCTCAAATCCTTCCTCCCTCCCCTCCACTGAAAAAACTGGACCATGTTAGCCTCCTACCATCATCCCTTTGTGTTCTCAGCGAGAACGACCCCAGCGAAGAAAGCAACAGTGCTCTTGTCTTCTGTGAAGATGCCGCTTTGGTGTTGCTGCCAGATCTCCTGGTTTCTGATTCCTGTTCTTTGGAACCATGTTATTTTTGTTTTTCCTTTCCTAGTTGTCAATTACTGAGCCAAAACGATTAAAAAATATGTCAGAAATTCCGCCCCCTGCTTCCTCTCCCTACTACTTCCCCTGCCACCGAAGCAGCTGAAAAGATGATTTTTGTGTATGAGAGAAAGAGAAGAAGGGAGAAAAAACGGCTTTTGTGTAACAGAGGAGTGTGTGCCTTAAGTGCCTTTTCAGCAGCTATGGAAAAACTGACACACTTCTGGGGCCCCCCATTCATTCCGTACATAGGGTTGCCAGGATGAAAACTTGGAGGGGACTCCTGTACATTTAATGGGTGCCTAGAAGCAACCGCATGGCTCACAGAGTCACCTTGTAGTATGACGGGCAGCACCTTCTTCTCATGAAATTGCCCCTTCCACACAACCATTAAAGGTACCGGAGCTCTCTCTAGTTTTCAGTCTGGCAACCCTACTCATACATGGCTTTTGGTATGCCCAGGGAAAGAGGCCTACTGTGGTTTCCCTATGAACCACCCACCACATACAGGCAGAACCTCCAAATACATGCATATGCTCCTTGGTGTGTAGCTTGCTGAGGTTCATTCCTACTCTGGCATCAGAGCAGACCCTGAAAAGGGAAACTAACAATGCCCTACACTGTTATATGTCAAAGGAATAAATGTGTCCAAAAATAAAACCACCACTTTAACATGTAAACAATACTAAATTATTTTATACAGTAACCACATGATAGTAATACTGAAAAGCATTAAATAAACATCCAAAGTACTATGTAAAACAGAGTATCCCAAACTAAGTCCATGTATTTCCTCAGGTCCTAATAATTTCTGCTGCAGGAAACATTTTTTCCTATTCCAATGCCACAGCATTATTTCTCCCTTCTCTGAGTTGTCACCCCCCCCCCCCCATGACACATTTGCCTTAAGTCCAAGTGAGGCAGATGCCTCAGGCAGCAGCTGGCAGAAGGTGGCAGCAAAGTGTTGGCACCGTGTGAGCCAAGGCTCATCTCCTGCCTTAACATACAGATGAGAGCATTGTCCCATCACCAGTGTTGAAGCTACCAATCCTACTGGCTTTTGTACATGGAAGAAGAAGGATTGAGCACTCTCTTGTTGTTTGGTTTTTGCCTCAGGTACCAAAACGACATCTGTTGCTCCTTTCCTTCCTCCTCATCACAGCCGGAGCATGAATAAACCCAGAGGACAAAGGCAGGACTCAGGTTGTTGAGTCTGGTCAAAGGAGTGAAGAGCTGGGCCTTAATGAAATCCATATGTTCCACCCATTTTGTCCCTGGTTTTGCGGGGGAGATTCTTTAAGCCAAATCACTCTCTCCCAACTATCTTGGTGACCATAAAAGAATAAGAATAGCTAAGAGAAGAAGTAGGGGTATAGCTACTATGTGGGGAGCCAAATGAAAGCATTGCCCTCCAGTGAAATTTTCCATCCGTCCCTAAACGTGTTGAGGGTGAGACCTTAATAATCGCCCCCACCTAGAACTCATATTTTCCATGTTTGCATTCCCTTCTTCAATTTTGCCTGGCTCTTTTCTTTGGATGTAGACACTTTATTTCCATTTGCTTAACTGAAGTTACCGCAATGCTAGAAATTTGAGCACTGAAGGAAAATTTCATTGGTGGGGACAGAATGCTTATTTTGACGGAAGGTCCAGGACCACATGACTCCCACTTCTGGGGCAGTATCCACAACCATTGTCCCACCAGCAATTTAATTTAATCAGGGAGCCCTGGTGGCGCAGTGGTGAAATGCCAGTTTTGCAGCCACAACATTATGAGTTCGATCTCAGTGATCCAAGGTTCGCTCAGCCTTCCATGCTTTCATAGGTTGGTAAAGTGAGTACCCAGATTGTTGGGGGGAAAGCAGTTTACAGATTGTAAACCACTTAGAGAGTGCTGAGTTCACTTTTAAGCGGTATAGAAATGTAAATGCTATTGCTATTAATGTGGCTGTGCCAGAGTATCCCCCCACAGTTGTATTTTGCAAGGCAGAATCCCAGAGCTGGATCTTGATGAGAAAGTGGGAGTTTGCTGTGGGGTTCGTTCCACATTCCCCCATCATTTTCTTCTCTTCCCCTGGGCTCCCCACCTTCTCTCACCACACTACTTCCAACCACCGCTTGGTACCGTGACCTTCCAGGCGGTTAGGATTAATTGCAGTGTTTGATATTGAGATGTCAGGAAATGTCACAATGGAAGTTTTAATTATCAATTGCCTGCTAGCAATTAACATAGATGCCTCTGTGAGCTGGGCCTGGCAGGGACGCTCATGCCATGGCAATGACTAAGCCTCTGTTCTCTCCCATCCCCCACCCTGCACATTATGCTTCCTATGCTGCTTTGTGGGATGAGGGATCTAGCCCTTGTGGGGATGTGCCAGCTTCTCTAGGGTGCGGGTGGCAGAATAAAACAATATGGAAACAATAATTCTAGGTTGCCTGCCTGTGAGACAAGATGAGGCTCTCCACCTCTGGCATCAGACATGGCTCAGGTTGATGATGTGGATACACTGGTGCAGATCATATTGGGACAGAAAGAATATTTGTCTAGCCAACCTGCCACATTCATGGGGATTAGGGACTCAGGACCCCTGTAAAAGTGGAAAACATGAATGCAGTCGCTGCTGCCAACCCCCTCCCAAAGTCCAAGGCTGCTCTGTGCACATTCACACAGCAGCATCAGACTTTGTTTGCGGTGGCAGCAAGTACTGGTGTTCCCCATTTCAAAGCTGGAAGCTGTTGTGTGAATGTCCGTGTGGCAGCTTCAGTGCCAGTGACAAACTTACGAACAATCAAATTGCAGATATGAAAGCAATGAGTGTGGGAATTTGGGGTGGTGGTGGTTAGGAAATCCTGTTCAAAACAGACTAACAAATATTGTGCAGTTTTGTCCTGATATTCGAATGTCCCAAAGGCAGAGGAGTTATTCTGCAGAAGAAAACATAACAGCTTTGTGCACAAAACCCAATTATCCACACAGAAAGTGGCTTTTCTGCACAGAAAATACTGTTTCTTGGGCTGGAAATGTATACTCTGCACACAAAAAACAGGGCTTGTGCACTAAAAAGGTGATTTTCTCCACAGAATAAACCTTCTGCAACACTTTAAGAGGTTCAAATATAAGGGGGATACTGGAAGGAAATGTCTGGGTATTTTTCTAGAGTAGGGAGAAAACCACTAAAATTATTCATGAAATAGCAAAGCATTTATATCCCTGAAGTTGTATCATTCAGGTCCAATCTGCATTCAAGTGCAGATCTCAATATTTTGTGGATTAGGCATGTGTGTATGAGTTTAAATACTGCATTATACTGCTGTTTATTCTTGAAAAAAGGAATGCACAGTAACACTTTGTTTTTAAATCTGCCAGCACTAATGGGATAACCAAAAAAGGTTTTGAATGACCATGCATACAAGGTCCTGTTTAGCATAAAAGTGTGAGTGGCTTCAAGTACCCCATAGCTTGGTAGGCTTCTTTCCATGGCAAACAGAACCAGAATGAATCAAGAAATCAGTGCTACTCAAAGTGGTGGTCCATGGACTGATCCTGGCCCCAGGAAAAAAAGAAACAATTGTAACCAATGGAATGGGCATAAGTATGGTATTGGTCACTGGCACGGTGAGGAAAAATGCTGCTAGTACCCCACATTAAATAGCTTAAGACACACTGCTCTAAACTGCATAATGTACAGTTGGCCCTCTTTATCCACGGATTCAAGCATCCACAGCTTGAAAATATTCAAAAGAAGTATAAGTTCCAATAGCAAATCTCGATTTTCCATTTTATATAAGAGACATCATTTTGCTATGCCATTGTATTTAAGGTCTTGGATCAGCCTTTTTAGTCATCAGCGCGCTTGTAGAAAGTGTGGGATGAGTCCTTCCTGAATCTTCATTCACGAAGAAAAGCCAGAGAGAGAGTATTTAATGGGACTTGAGCATCCACGGATTTTAGTATCCACAGAGGGTCCCTAGCGGATATCAAGGGCCCACTGTATATGCAGGTTGCAGAAACCAGAGTTGCCTCCTGCAGAATTCAGCCTTGGAATGTTTGTATTTGCTTAAATCCTGCTCAAGCGTATCTTTGCAGCAATTAGCAAATCTAAGTTTTACCACTTCCTCGGTAGCATTTTTAATTGTGATGTCCCTCTTTCGGTGCTGGAGGTTTACCTAATACAGTGTTTAACCAGTCTTCCAAGTCTTTCTGTCACCTGACTCTCAGCCAGATTGGGCATGAGGCAGGGAGACAGTGGTTTGCTTGTACACATAAAACTGTGCACGCTGCAGCAAACCGCATTTGCCCATTCTCGCCGCAGACAGCTGTGACATCCCCCTCTCCCACGTTTGCCGGATTTATCCCCACCTCCCCTCCCAGCACCTTCAAAGGCGCAGCATGGTATAACTCTGCCTGACGTTAATGGCCCCTGCACCATCTCCGCACCTAAAAGGGGCAATTTGAAAGCACCCCCCACTACTACCACCACCACCACAAATCAAGCCCGGAGAATTAGAGCTGGCTATAAAATGGGGACGGTGGTTTCTGGATGAGGCCCTACTGCCCAAACCCTGCAAAACAAAGTAGGCTGTACCAGCAAAGAGGTGTGTGGGTGGGAGCTGCAGTGTTTTGTTTGTGTGTGTCTCTCTCCCCGCCCCCCATACACACAATATGCTACTTTGGACTGAGAATAGCGTTTCCATAATTCTACGGAAAAATGAATTTATATGGAAGAACCTCATCTCCTCTAGAGAGTGCTGAGTGTAGCATCAACAATTCTTACCCCAACAGAATGGAGACTGTGAAACAGTGGTCCCCAAACTGTGCTTTTTAAAGAGATCCTCAACTTCAGCTCCCAGAAGCCTGAGCCACGTTGGCCAATAGTCTGGGGCTCTGGGAGCTGAAGTCCAAAATCCCTTAAAGAGCACAGTTTGGGGACCACTGGTGTGAAAGATACTTAGAAATGGGTCGTTTTGCCCTGGTTTGATTTTAATAGGTTTCACGCATCTCACCATAAATTTCCACAGGTGTGATCAACCTGGTGGATTTCGCCCCATCTTGGTGAGGCCATGTGCCGTCTCTGGACAGAAGGAGCTCCTCTGTTCAGATATTCTTTGCCTCTGTCTTCCCGAGCGTCTATTAAGGCTTCAAGGTAGCCCCTCTTCTGCTCACTAGGCCTTTGGCCCTGGATGTAACTGCCAACACTGCCTTGGCCCAGCAGCCCTCTCGGACCCCTCCGATCGGTTGCGCCTGCAGTGGAGCGTGGCGGCCTAAGCATCTAATCCATGCTCCAGGGGCGCAGGAGGGGGTGAGTGGCTGTGCAGCTGTAGCAGCCAAGACTTGCCACAGCATGTTGATTTCACGGTCCTTTATGTACAATTGCAGCTCGGTTTCCTCTGATCCCGTTCCAAGTGTTTTGGCCTTTCCCATTCCCAGCTGTGTTCTCACTCTTCAGGACAAGGCTAGGGAACGTGCGCGTCCCCCTCATATGACAATGATGTCCTCTTGTCATTCCTCACCAGCTTGGCTGGGCTGGCTGTGTCTGGTGGGACGGGAGCCTGAGAACATCCAGAGAGACTCAGATCTTCCCAGCCCCACCTGAAGAAGAGGAGGAGGAATAGGAGGAGGAGGTTGTAACATCAAGACTGGAACCTGGCCTGTTTTCTGCAATGGGTGTTGCGTGAACAACCAGTCATCAAAGTGGTCTGATCAGAGGGCACCTTTCCAAGCAAGGTAGCAGAAAGTAGGGTTCGAATGAACCCACTGATTAAGGGGGAGAAAAGATCCAAAGTCCAGTGTGGGACTTTTAGCGGGCCAGAAATGTATCTGTTCCAAAAAGAAGAGGCTTTACCTCATATCCAGTCCCTCTCCTTGTCATGAAATTTGAGGGTCACAGTGTTCATCTTGAATCATAGAGTTGGAAGAGACCACAAGGGCCATCCAGTCCAACCCTCTTCTGCCATGCAGGAACTCACAATCAAAGCATCCCCAACAGATGTGCATCCAGCCTCTGTTCAAAGACCTCCAAAGAAAGAGATTTGACTACACTCTGAGGATGGAGTATCTTCCACTGTTGAACAGCCCTTACTGTCAGGAAGTTCCTCCTGATGTTGAGGTGGGCAGAGTGGTAGCATATTACATGATGTGAGGGAGAGTTCATTTATGGCCGACAAGACCAAAGTTGTGGATCTTCACCATGAAGAATAAGAGTAAAATCATTTGTTTATCACAGCAACAAAATGTGATATACAGTGCAGCAAAAAAGATAAGAAAAAGGGCTTGTTTGGTGGAGCTATTTAGAGAGACTTCTAGCTCAAGCGGGATGTGTGTATTGTGACTGGCCATCCCAAATTCTCTTTTGGGTCTCATTGATAATGCTGTTTAGAAGGTTCCTAGCAGAGTTTTACAAAAATGTCCTCGGACTGGCTGGCAGTGCCAATATATCCCCCTGTCATTGAAATGCCATCTTATCAAAATACTTGACCCAGACTGCTCTAACGTCTTTTGAACAGTATGCAAAGGGATCTTGCAGCACCTTTGAGACTAACTGGAAGGCAAACGTTGTTATGGCTTTCTTTTTGGCTCTTTTTCACAGTATTCTTATGGTCAAAGGTAATCAGGTGAGGTTCTTCCATACTGAAGGGCTTTTAAAGACACAACAACAAAGGCTGGTTTAAAAAGTGGTAACCTTGCCAAGTGACGCAATTGTCTCAGAGTTGGCGCATGCATTCAGTCTTCATTTTACCATTTTAATTTTGCTTTGCTGTCTAACAAAGGTGGGGCAGCTCTCAGCCTAAAGGCCAAATTCGGGTTTGAAGGAATTCCTTGGGATGCCGTTCCAACTTGGGAAGCCCAAAGTCCTGGAATCAGTGCCGGGATCTCTGTTTTCCCACAGCTGCTGTATAAAACATGATTTAGATGCCATTTTCTTTGGCTCTTAATATCATGGGGTTTGGTTCCAGGACCCTCTGTGGATACCAAAATCCGTGGATGCTCAAGTCCCATTATACTGATTATACACAGTTGTGTAGTAAAATGGTGTCCCTTATATAACATGGCAAAATCCAGGTTTGCTTTTTGGAACTTTATTTTCATGGTTGGTTGAATCCATGGATAAAAGAATCTATGGATATGGAGGGCCAAAGATACTTCTGATGCCAAAAAGTCCAAAAGACTCCTCTCCTCGGTGTCAACCAATTCCATTACAATGACTGCTATAAAGGTTGGATGAGCTAGTTGCTAACTTTTATTCTGGGCACGGAAGGGAACATTTTAAAAGTATTTTGTGGATGTGGAGGCTGTGTATATGTTTCATGGTTATGGTGTGTATCTTCAGTGGGATAAAGATGCAGCTTGGAAAGAGGAAGGGCTTGCCAGGCTGGAAACTGGAAATGGCTCCTGTACCTTTAATGGTTGTGTAGAAAAAGGGATTTTAGTAGTTGTTGCTTGTCACACAACCAAGTGACAAGCAACACCTGCTCAAATTCCCTCTTCTCTGTGTGCATATGCACCTTCAAGTTGTCTGTCAACTTATGGTGACCGCATGAATGTCATGCCATTTTCTTAGGCAAGGAAACCTCAGCAGTGGTTTTGCCAGTTCCTTCCTCTGAAATGTAGCCTACAGAACTGGGACTTTGTTGGTGGTCTCCCATCCAAGTACTAACCAGGGCTGACCCTGCTTATCTCTTCTATACAACCACAGAAGGTACAAGAGCCCTCTGGCAACGCTGTGCATTATGCCAAAGAACGGAGCCAGAGAAACATTCAGCTGCAAAAGCTTTCGAACCCAAACAAGTTTACTTAAACAGTTTCCCCACTCCAGTCCATTACTTCATTTTACTTCTTGAAGATCTACAGATAACGTCTAATGTAAAAATTGGAGTTCAATCCTGAGTCAGTCCTGCATTTTGAGAATGATAAAGGGAAGGAACTGAGCAGTTTGGGAGGAGCATACTGTCTGACACTCAACTACTCAGAACAACTACTGTATGGTAGCTTCAGATTTTTGACAGGTTTCCTCCTGCTGCTCCCTAAAATTGAGAGAGGTTTGCTGTACAAACTTTTGATTTTTACCAGCTAATGAGGCAAGTCACACTCTCTCAGCCTCAGAAGCTGAACAAATCTGGCCAAGAAAACCCCATGATAGGTTTGTCTTAGGGTCACCATAAGTCAGAAATAACTTGAAGACACACAACAACAACGACCAAGAACCTTCTGCATTCATGTGCCTCATGCTCCAGAACTAAGTGTTATCAATATGCTCTCCTCCAGGGTCCCATTCCCACTACACAGTTATAGTGCTATTATTCCATTTTAACAGCCATGCCTCTATCCTACAGAATAGTTCAGTGAATCACTAGCATTTCCTGGCTGAATTCTTATGAGACATCTAAATCCCATTCCTTAAACTTCAAATCCCAGGACTGAACCATGGCAAAGTAGAATCATTGTGCTACAGTTGCGTAGTGCGAATAGGCCCCTGGTCTTTGTAACACATAGGGTATATGTTAATCCTTCAGAGCCATTGTTCAGCCCTAAATTGCCAGCCCTGCAACCACAAAAGTGCCCCTGAAATTCACATTGCGCTTGTCACTGCCAACAAAACCATGAAAAGAAAATGTGAAGGAAATTTCTCAACCTCAATGGTTTTTGCCTTTTATCCAGTGGCATCACTAGGGTTGGCATCACCCAGTGAGATAGCTCACTGGGCCATCTGCCTTTTACCTCCTCGCATACCATACCATACCATACAGAAACCTTTATGTTTTTTTTGTACTAATGTTACTAATAGATTCTAATTTCTGTCTATTACTGAATGTATAGAATCACAGAGTTGGAAGAGACCCCAAGGGCCATCCATTTCAACCCCATTCTGCCATATAGGAAGACACAACCCAAATACTCCCAATAGATGGCCATCCAGTCTCTTTTTAAAAAGTCTAAAGAAGGAAACGCCACCACTCTCCAAGGCAGCAAATTTCACTAGCAAACAGCTCTTACTGTCAGGACGTTCCTCCTAATGTTGAACTGGAATCTCTTTTCCTGGAGCTTGCATCCATTCTTCCAGGTCCTATTCTCTGCAGCAGCAGAAAACAAGCTTTCTCTATCTTCAATATGACATCCCTTCAAATGTTTAAACATGGCTATCATGTCACCCCTTAATGTAACGGCAATAGTTGTGGCATAAAAAAGTAGCGACATTAAAAGTATACCTTTAAATTACAACATCACATGTAAATGCATTTTTTCATGTGGTTAAAGTGAAAATTTGGTAAGATGTGATGTTTTTAAAAGAAAGAATATTTTAAACAAACAGACACTCCTTTCTCCTCCCCCGAGTCTTGCCCCACTTCTACTATCTCTTCTGCTTAACTCTAGAGTTTTAAAGGGATGGAGGCAAACGGCACAACCCATTTTTGCCAAAAGGCAGATGTTTGGGGAGCAGTGGTGTCACCCCCTCTTAAGGTGTCACCCGGTGTGTTCTGCACCTCTTGCACTCTCTCAATGACACCTTTGGTTTTGTAAAAGAGAAGATGCCTGGCCTTGCAAATGGGCAACATTTTTGGTCTGGGAGGGCACCCTATGACCTTCCTGGACCACAAAGAGGTAACCCAGTTGCCACCAGTGTTAAATAGTGACCTTCTTTGGGTTCTTGGGGAGGGGAAGCAACGTGCTATCCACAAGGGAGGCAAGCAGGCATGTGCCATGGCTTGTGCATAGATGCATTAACACTTGCCTGCATCTCTCAAGCTGCTTCATTCTTCTCCCCAGAGCTCTGAGAAACCACGGCTAGCACTGCAGCCTTCCTCTGCAGTGAGTGAGGCACGTCCGAGGGCTTTTTATGGTTTTGCCTGCAAGCTGCAAAGGCAAGCTGACGTAGACCCCCTCCCCAGGCCTCCTCCCTCTCCCCCCAATTCCTCCTGCAAACTGGGGGCTGCTACTCTCAGCCATGTGCCCATTTGGAAGCATTGACCACTCTCTGTGGAAGGAAAGCAGAAAACAGACCCCTTTCAGGAAATGCCACAAAGGTGCAGGGGAAACCTAAATCCAGTTAACAAAGCCAAATAACGCCTTTTGAAACATACAGTAAAAGGGCCAGATTTGTAACGAAGGGCAAACAGCAACTCAGTCCGGGGGAGGAATCGAACTTTGACTTTTGCTCTGTAAGAACTGACAGTGGTTTTGCTTCCAAGATGATGGTAGTGAGACTCGGTGTATGCTCAGAGGTCTCCCATCCATTAGACAAAATGGCAAACTAGTTCAGTTGAAACTAATTGTGGAGGGGAGGGTATGTGTGTTACACTTTGGAGGTGAGCCTAAAAATAGGTTCTGGGGCTCAGCACTGGCAAGCCCTGATTATGGAAGATTCAAATGTATAGTGCTGTGGGGTTTTGATAAAACTGCCGACTTGATGGAAAGTTCACCTGTAGCATTCCTACCTGAAACACTGATGCAGGCTTGTAGGCAGCTAGGGGCTGTATCAATGTGATTCCGCAGCCGTAGACTGTGGGTTTCCAGTTGATGTATGTGTGAAGCATCTACAAACATATGTGTGTGTATATATATATATATATATATATATATACAAACACACACACACACACATGCCAGTCTTGCAAGGCTTAGCAGATGGAGACTTATCCAGGCCATATACCTGCCTATCAAAGTAGTGAACCCTTCCAGGAATAGATGCTTCTCCCAGGCTGAACTTCAACAGGTGCTGCATGTGTGGAGGGAGATGAGGACTGCCACCTTGTTGAATTATGTGTCATGGGCCTCTCTCTGCTGCTCCCAGAGCTTTGCCCCCCATTGAATTTCTGCCTGACCCCCTCTGTGCGAAAGGGCAAGGACCTTGCCTGGAAGATGAAAAGGGAGCACATCTCTTTGGCTCTTTTCCCTCCCTTCCCTCCTCGGCTGCAGATGAGAAATGGCCTCAATAAAAGCTAATTGACGGCGGCTCCTGGCAAATCGAATTCCTCGGCCCCTGAATTGGGAAGATGGCTCCTCGCCCTGGCTGCCCAAATTGAATCTATTAAAGGTAAATTACGCCCTGATCCCCCCTCCCCAGCTCCGTCTCGCCTGTTCTCTCTGCCTGGGGCTTCCTCTTAATGCCACCCCAGGGAGAGGCCTGGCCCAGAATCTGGAAATGAGACAGGCAGGAAAGGGAGGCAGAGAGGAGACAAAGAAAGGCCTGCTTGGGGACACACTCCACAGTCTAGCATCCTTTTCACCAACAGCCGGTGTGTGTGTGTGTGTGTGTGTGTATGTATGTTAGGGGAGTACTTCCAGCAATTCTTCTGCCAGGGATAGGGCTCTCCAGATGCTGGTGCAATAGCAATATCATTTACATTTACATTTCTATACCGCTTCATACAGAACTATAAGTAGACTAACCAGTTTACAACATGTAAGCCAACTGCACTGAACAAGCCAGGTACTCATTTTAGCAACCTATGGAAGGATGCAAGGTTGAGTCAACCCTGGGATCAAACTCACAACCTTGTGGCTGCAATACTGGCTGCAGTACTAGCATTCAACCATTGCACTATCAGGGCTCCTGCAACTCCCATGATCTCTAGCTAGGGCTGATGGGAACTGCAGTCCAACCACACCTGGAGAGCTACTGTTGCTCACTTCTGCCTATAGTGCCACAGTATCCCTCCACGCAAACCTAAGATTGTCACACCTAGGGGGAAAGGGGTGAGGAACCTTTTGCCTCCTAGGTTTCTGGACTACAATTCCCACAGTCCCTTATTATTTGTCCATGCTGGCTGATGCTGCTGGGAATTGTACGCTTCAACCTGTAGAAGATCCATCTTTTTTTAGGATGGGAGATACCTGTTCTCAGTCAAATTTTGTGAGAAAGAGTTTCACAAGCCAATACAGGGTTTTGTGATACCGCCCTCCCCCTTGCTTGGGATGCCTCTGGAAATGAGAGTTCAGATCCCCACTGAGCCATTAAACCCAGTGGGTGACCTTGGGCAAGTCACACTCTCTCAGCCTCAGAGGGTGACAGTGGCAAAGCCCCTCTGAAGAAACGTGCCATGTAAGCCTCCCGATAGGTTTGCCGCCCTAAGGGTTGTCATAAGTTGGAAATGACTCAAGGCCATACAATAACAGCAACAATTGGGGTGGATGTCTTTGTTGAAGAGGATGATGGCCCAGCAGTTGCTACTAAGCAGGAGCACAAAATGGTGTTCAGGCTGCAACCCTGTTTGTCAATATATCTGTTTAGCTAGGCAGGACTTCATTCCATGTAAAGCTGGGTGGGAGTCAGGGTTCGGCAAAGTTAAGGACTAGAGCTCCCAGATTCCTATAGCCAGCATGGTTTCTGTAGGCCACAAAATGCACTTGTCCAAGCTCCAATAGGACTGGACCATGAGTATCTCAGTGCGTCATGCCCCAAAGAACATCCCTAAATTCCTGGATTTGATCCCATGTTTTCCTACAGTGGCTCCCCATCTGCCTCTTGGCCATCCCACCAGCAGGATGCAAACGCAGCCATCTGCCACTGTGTCTCCTTGCCCTACGAGACACTTGCCCTTTGGAGGTAGACTGCCTCTGAAGAGGGATGCTCCATTTCACCTCCAGCCCTTGACTAGAGTGTCTTCTTTCCCTTTGAAAAAAGGGAAGCACAGCTCTCCATCCCAATCTGTGTCAATGTGCTCCCAATGCTGGATGGTTTTGTGTCAGTGTCTCTCGCAGACAGTCTTTGTGTGTGTTTACTCTCCTTCATTTCTGTGTCAGCAAATATGCGCTCCCTTTCTCCTCGCCTCATCTCCATCTCTCTCGCCTCCTGACAGCTCGGTTAATCTCCCTCATTTTCTCTGGCCACTGGGAGGCTCTGACGGCATTTGTATGGCATTAGACCTGACTGTGTATCTTCTCCCGCCAGGGCTACACTGGGCCAACTTGCCCCATATTTGCTCCCTCATTAGAAAAGTGCACTAAGGCTAATGGCTACATCATGTGCAACTCAGTGGTGTAACCTCCTCCAGTTCCAGCACAAGATGCTTCTGCTTCTTCTTCTTCCCATCACCACCATCATCATCGCCAACATCAACATCTTGATTTATACCCTGCCTTTCATGACCATTGTTAAAACTGGACTTGCCACTTCATTTCCATATCCAAAGAATTTTGAATTTGAATTGGCATTCTCACATACAGTCTGTCCCTGGTTTCCACTCCATCAAAAGTATCTGAGAACATAGATTTAGGTCTACGAAACATCATGCTACCAACTTCTTTTTTTCAGTTAGTCTCAAAGATGCTACAAGATCACTCACATACCTATGGCATATATAGTCTGTCCCTGGCTTCCACTCCAACAAAAGTATCTGAGGAAGTAGACTGAAGTCTACGAAAACTCATGCTACCAACGTCTTTCATTCACTTGGCCTGTTACAGACTGCCAAAATAAAGCTGCTTGGGGTCTCTTTGGAGGTATGCTGTTTAAATGATGCATGCATCCTAAGAATCCGGAAGCTGCACCAAAGCTGCCCTCCAGTGCTTAGGAATGGAGTGTGGCTTCGGTGCGACCTCCAGACTCTTAGGACCCATGCATCATTTAAATAGCATACCTCCAAAGAGACCCCAAGCAGCTTTATTTTGGCAGTCTGTAACAGGCCTTGGTCTCAAAAGGTGCTACAGGATCTTTCTACATACTTTCTCCCAGATTGGAGCGCATGGTAGTTTACAATATGAAATGAGTACAATAACGTTTTGTTATTTTTGTTGTGCGCCTTCAAGTCTTTTCTGACTCATGGCAACCCTAAGGCAAACCTATAATGGGGTTTTCTTCGCAAGTTTCTTCAGAGAGGATTTGCCATTGCCATCCTCTGAGGCTGAAAAAATGTGAGTTCTCTCCAAGGTCACCCAGTGGGTTTTCATGGCCAAGCCAGGATTCGAACACTGGTCTAAAGCAGTGGCGTCACTAGGGTTGGTGTCACCTGGTGTGGTAACCCATGCTGTCACCCTCCCCACTGACCTCCTCCAATACTACACCATACAGAATCCTTAGTAATGTTTTTGTACTCATGTTACTCATAAATTGTCATTCCCATATGAACATAACACTGGAACAATTAAAATTGTACTTTTAAACGACAACATCATACGCACAACTTAAATATATTTACATATACAGTTGCACCTCTGCTATTTTCAAGCCTCCTTTTTTGCGGGGAGAGGGGTCCAGAATGGATCCCCTGCAAAAATGGAGGATGAACTGTACATAGTTTCATATGCTTTAAGTGAACATGTGGCAAAATGTTATGTTTTTAAAGATTTTTTTAAATAAAATAATATTTTGGAAATTTTAATTTTGAAAAAGCCTGGGGCCTCTCTTTTCTCCTTTCATTGAGTCTCACCCAACTCACACAACCGCTTCAGCATTTTAGTGGGACACAGATGGCCTGTTTCTGCCCAAAGGCAAATGTTTGAGGAGCAGTGGGGTCACCCCCTCTTAGGGTGTCACCTGGTGTGTTCCACACCACCACAGTGATGCCACTGGTCTCCAGAGTCATAGTCCAATGCTCATACCACTACACCAAAAGTCCAGATGAAAGCTGAATGAGATTATTAACTCTATTTAAACCATTTAAAGAAAGGATAAAATGCATAGAATCATAGAATTCATGGAGTTCCAAAGAGATCCAAAGGGCCATCTAGTCCAACTCCTTTTTGCCATGCAGGAGAACACAGTCAAAGCATTCCCTGTGACAGGTGGCCAGCAGTTAAAAACAGTGCGGTTTAAAAGAATATCCTCAAAAACTGTCAGTTGCATATACTCCAACATTTCACAGATGGAAAACTGGGACCCATGTGGCCATGCAAGATCAAAGTGTGCTCCAGAAGGCAAATAATAATAATAATAATAATAATAATAATAATAATAATAATAATAATTATTATTATTATTATTATTATTATTATTATTATTCTATAGCAGAACAATACATAGATTAACATGGAAATCACTCCTCCAAGTTCACATAGTATATCTGACTGGCATCTTCAGAGAATGCTGGCATAGAAGAGAATGGAATGTGTGTGTGTATACACATACACACACTCCACAGTCTTCTATGCCAGCATTCTCTGAAGATACCAGTCACAGATGCTGGCAAAATGTCGGGAATAAACTCTTCTAGAACATGGCCACATAGCCCGAAAAACCCACGAAAAGCAACAACTAATAATAATAACAACAACAATAATGATGATGAGGAAGAATGCATAGGAGAGGAGAAGCTGTAGCAGCTTGCTTTTGCCTGAGGCTACCAGAAAGGGTAAGTACACAAAATGGTGCTCCCTTCCTCTCACCTTCTCCCTGCTAAATGAACTGAGTGCAAGCTACTTCTGCACTTTGAGCTCAGTTTGCAGCAATGGAACCAAGCAAAGGATGAAAGTGGGAGGAGGAAGGAGAAACTGGGACATTTTAACTGCAGCTGGCAAAAAATGGGGTGGCAGAGGAATAGTCAGGATGCCTCATTTCAAATTGTGACAGTTGGAGGGTATGCCGTTCCAAAAGCCAGTTGGATTGAAATTTGCCTGTTGATTTTAAGGACAACAAGGAGGGAACCATTCTAATGTCCTTAGGGAGGAGTTCCCAGGGTTTAGGGGCAGTATACCCACCAACCTTCCTTCAAGAGGTGGAACTGAAAGAGATGTTTTTCCTGAGGATCTCAGGGAAAAGCAGCCTTATGCAGGGAGAAAGGGTCTGTCATCATGGACTTAACTTTACAGCTCATGTGACCAGCATTTTGAAATGGGCCAAAACAAACTGGTGGCCAGTTGTATGATCCCTGCAGCCTTCCCCAGTTAACATTTTAACAACATGTAGCTAAATGCTGATGTTTCCCCCCATCTTCCTTGCTTATTGGCATTGCACTGAGGTTTGCTGGCAAGGAAATTAAGGTTTCAGACTCTACCCTTTCGCGGGAGGAGGCAGATGGGATTTAGGAGATGGTCCAACTGGATGCAAGTCTATCTTTAGGGTTAATCTTTCTGGATCCTGCACATTTGACTATGTGGCAGCATCACCAAGAATTCCTCCAGGGTCTGTGGCTTTCTGTGAAGCACAGTATTGAGGAGCATATAGTTAGCACCTTCATTTGATCATACTGGTAAAGACTCATTTTGTCTTCATTCTCTCAAAGGCTATGAAGGGTCAATTCTCTGAGTTGGCAACTGGGGTGCCATTTGGCACAACTGTTGCTTAGAGCTGGTATCCGAAAGTTCGAGGACAGAAGGAGTTAAAAGACCATGGCATGTGCTCCAGCCTAGATCACCCTGAGCTAGCTCTCTGCTACTTGACCTTCTAACCCCGACTCACCTCTGGGTGCCAAATGGTACCCGGAGCCCCGGAGTCTGCCTCCCGCACCCGCTTTGCCTTGACCTAGAAAGAGCAGGCCGGTTTGGTACATCATGATATGACTGCTGCTGACTCAGCCAGATCTCTCGCTGTAAACGGTGGCATCACTTGGCTCTCTGCCCCCTCAGGGAGAAAGGCAGAGAGAGAAAGAGAGGAGGAAAGCTGGAGAAAAATTAAAGTCAGTGTCACTGTGCTCTGTGTGCATAAGAAGAAAAAGTACATGAGTGTAAGAGAGCTCTTTTTGCTACCATAAGATGAAGAGGCTGCCTCCGGCTTTCAACAATTCCTGCAGCAGGAGGAGGAGGAGGAGGAGATGGAGCTAAGAGCACCTATTCCTCACAGCAGAGCCAGCTTGGTGTAAGGATTTGAACGCCGACTAGGAAACTGGGAGGCTAGGGCCCCAATCTCCACTCAGCCATGAAACCCACTCTCTCAACAGCAGAGGAAGGCAAAGGCAAGCCTCCTCTGAATAAATGTTGCCAAGATAAACCTGTTTTTGAGAGCCAATGTGGGTTAGAGTTTCAGTGCAGTCCCTACCCCTGGTGTCACTGGTGCAGGTGGGGCTGCCAGGGGGTTGGTGGCAGCCAAAAGGTCACACTTGGCCCTCTTCTTTACCACTGCAGCAGAGGCCTCCCCATGAGGAGGCTGCAACCCCCAAAGCAAAGCCGGGAAGGGTGTACTAAGCCCTTCTCACCCCACAGTGGGAGGAGGGCCTGATCAGGTGTCACCCCTCTTCTGGAGTGTCACCAGGTGTGGGTCATATTCCTCACTCCCTCCTAGTGACGCCGCTGAGTGTTGGTTCGAATCACAGAACCATGGAATCACAAAGTTGGAAGAGACCACAAGGATCATCTAGGCCACACCTGCACAACATATGGCCCAGGGGCTGCATGCGACCTGCTAAGGGAGTTTGGGTGGCCCACAAGGATGTGGAATGACTTCAAGGCTCCTCCACCTCTTGGCCTCCTCTTGAGGAGAGGGTCATGCAGAGGAGGAGGAGGAAGGGTGAATGTGGCTCCTCCGCCAGGCAAGGAGAAGGAGGAGGACACTCGCTCTGCAAGGCTCCTCCACTGTTCAGCTTTCTCCCAAGGAGAAGGTTGAGTTGAGGAGGAGGAGGAAGGGAAGGACGGCCAAATGCTTGCCCTGCAAGGCTCCTCCACTGCCCTGTTTTGACCTGAGGAGAAGGCCAGGTGGAGGAGGAGGGGGACGGGTGAACACCAGCCCTGAAAGGCTCCTCCGCTGCTCCCAAGGAGAGAAGAACATGTGATGGAGGAGAAGAGGACACACTTCTCCTTTGCCTGGCTTTCACTTGAGAAGGCCAGGTGACAGAGGAGGACGAAGCTGGTCCCTCAAGGCTCCTTCATCACGCTGTCTTCTGAGTAGAAGTCTGGGCAGAGGAGTAGAAGGAGAGGCAAGGCTCCTCTGCCGCTCATCTTTCTCCTGAGGAGAGGGCCAGGCAGAGGAGGAGGAGGAGGAGAGAATTAACATTAATCAATTCTAATTAATATTATTAATTAATATGAATATTATTAATTAATTAATAATATTAAGATTAAACCTATCCAGCAAAATTGCCTTTGTTTGCTTGTTTGTTTGTTTATATCCTCCTGCACAGCTGGAAAGGCTCTCAGAGTTGTTTGTATATCTGTAAAAAAGATAAAAAGTTTATCATACAGAGAAGATCCGGAGTTTATCCCATGAATATCCTGGAAAAATCACATAATTATGCAAAACAATTTCACACGATGTCGCACAAAACCCACCATTAAAGTGGTCACAAAGAAGCATTAATACACATCTTTTTACTTCCAGGATTTCAGCAACAACGCATTTCCGATATCACTTTATTTGCACAATTGCGTGTGATAGTCATTCACGCAATTACTCGCTATTTTTGCTTTATTTGTGGGATGCTTTAAACACGCTTTAATCTCTCTTTAATACTGAAATTAGCCCCAGTGTGATAAACTAGTAAGAAGATGCAGCAAAAAAGGAAAGAAGGATGGAGAGGGGAAAGGAAACAAAAGAAACTCGTGCACAAGTTTTTCATATCATGAAATTCTCTTAAGAGGTTGTTCTGTATCTGTAAGAGGTTGGTGAAGGGGGAACGTGAGTCATGGAAGGGGCCTTCTACAGCATTAATCATCAGGACCCACCACTTGATTTTTGCTTCTTTCCCTTAAACAATACTCTTGACAATAGACAACCAGCTTGCTCCCTTTAAAATGAAGCAGCTATTTATAGAAGTTCATGGAACAAATGCTGGAGTTTTCCTAACACAGAGACATAATGCCAAGTTAATGCACCTTTTGTCCCACCTTTTTGAACATTTCACAATGGTCCTCGTCACCACAGCCAGAAGCCTACCTTCTCTGCACCTGTTTGTCTCTTTTCTCAGGCCTGCCGAAGCCTGGCCTTTGGTGTTTGGCGCAAGGCCGGGCATGGTTGTCAGGGTGCATTTTCCACCATCCCCCTGAGGTTCTTTGCCAGTGGGCGCGGAACAGGCCTTATTGTCAAGTGTTTAATGTCGCATGTCGGGGGACTTTTTTCTGGCCGACACACTGAGAGATGGGAGTTGGCAGCCAAACAAGAGGCCGGTGGCCACTGTGGAGTGGTGGGGTGACCCCAATGGACACGGAGCTTAGCCACGCCAGCGGGGCTTAGCAGGAACAGACCTCCGGCCTCTTGGTGGAGATGCCCAGGAAGCTGGAGGGGGGGCAGCCTATCCTAAAAATGTGGCGAGAAGGAGAAGATATGGTTTTTCTTCTTGATTCTCACATAATGCTCAAAGGTGGGATGAGGCTGTCACCTGCTGAGGCCAGAACCAGTTACAAACCAGAGACTGAAAGTTGTTTTTTTCAAAATATGGGCCTGAACAGACAGGCCAAAATAAATCTGCTTCGAGTCACTTTGGAGGTATTCTGTTTAAATGTTGCATGTGTCTTAAACGGTGGAAGCTGCGCCAAAGCCACGCTCCAGTGCTAAGGACTAGAGTACAGCTTTAACACAGCTTCTGGCCTCTTAAGATGCATGTGACATTTAAACAGCATACCTCCAAAGTGATCCAAAGCAGATTTATTTTGGCCTGTCTGTTCAGGGCCAATAATGCCCAAGACATTCTTATGGGCATTATTATTATAGTGCCCATCTTTATTTATTGCATTTAGATTCCACTGTTCTGATAAGCTCAAGACGATGTATATGGTTCTCGTCTACTCTCATCCTCACAACAATCCTGTGAGGCAGGTGGGGTCCATCAAGCTGAGAGTGCAACTGGCCCAAGCAGCCATGGATTTTGGTCTCCATTTTGGGCCCTGGAACCAAACCCTGGCTCACTGTATGCTTTTTGCAAAATGATGACACAAAAGGTGATACTTTAAACCAGTCACCATCACCACCATTATTGGCGTCATCATTATCTATCATCTGCCTGAAGCTGGTAACAATCTGAATAACAATGAAAGCAATAGCAAAATAATGATCATTAAGGCCCGGTACATACCTTTCATGTTGTCTGGGAGTAGAGGACAAAGAACCTGCAAAAACTGGGTTCTTTGAAGCCGCAGGGGCAGCGTAAAAAGTGCGCCACTGGTGCACTTGTTATGTAAGCGCCATGTGGCAATGTGCGGATGCTGTGCGGCACTTACATAACAATGGCGATGCCCATGTATACAGGGCACTGCCATTGTTATGGCACTGCGCCATACTAGGGTTAGAGAACGTGCAGTTGCTGTGCGGTCCCTTAACTCTAGTATGGCGCCAGCACAGCGCATTAGCACCATCTCTACCGCACTTTAGTGTACTTCTGAACGTTAATTCCACAGAGGGCTCAAGTACACAGTGGTCCTTTCCAAGGTCCATGGTTTAACAAAATCTCAGTCGAGGACTCTTACCTCTACACCACATTGTCCAGTGACCATGCTGGCTGAAGGATTCATTCAAACAGGTAATTTCCCCAATTTCTGTTAGAAATAACTAGCTGCTAGTAATTATTGTATATACTCATGTATAAGTATATAAATTTTAGTTTAAAAAAATGACCCCAAAAAACTGAGTTGACTTATCCACAAGTCAATGTAAATTCTGTACTTTAACTCTTATCTATGCCCTTGTGAACTATCCCTTGGTGAAAGGAGAGACTGAAATCTGTCCTGGAAGCACTGACCCTCCTCTACTCTCATATCTATTCAGGCTTTAGTGGGAACACAAACAGTTATACCTGTCAGAATCTTGTAAATTCTTTGGCACTGTTTTGTTTGCTCCATCCTTTAGATCCTTTGCTACATGCCCCTAAGTTTTACCCCCAACTTATCCATGGGTCATATCAAAATCCATAATTTTGGCCCCAAAACCAGCCCTCGACTTATACATGAGGTCAACTTATAGTCGAGTATATATGGTAATTCTCTTTGCATTAACAAAGTCATATTATGATTAGAATGTCTTTTTTGTAGCGTAACTGTATGAATTTCTGGAGGTGTTTCGTAATTATAGGTTCTGCACAGCATCGCTACTTTTTAGCTTGTCACATTCTGTTGTTGTTTTTTAAAATACATAAAAATACAACAATTTTAATTACTTTTGGAAAAATGAGAAAATAGAAAGTCCTTTTGTTAAACCTGCAGATCTAGTAGTAACTTTGGGAAAGGAACAGCCGCTGATACTTTTTAGAAATAGCCGTATTTTCCGGCGTATAAGACAACTGGGCATATAAGACGACCCCCACCTTTTCCAGTTGATAGAGTTTGGGATATACTCGCTGTATAAGACTACCCCTCTTCCAACGCACACCAAATAAAAATGTTAAAAAATCAGATTTGATTTCAATATGGTAATTTTAATTCAAATGACATGAAGGTACTTAGCAGAAATCCTTGTTGTATACAAAGCCTGCTTGGACTGGTCAGCTCTCCCTGCCTGCCCAGCCCTCCCTGTCTCCAAGACTATCAAAGTGGTAGCTGCTTTCGTATGATCGCCGCATATGGTGGGGATGCGGCTGTGGCCGTTTTTGAGCTCCCACCACCATATGCGGCAACCGCAGAATCTCCAGTCCGGCTCAGAAGTTATAGCACCTGCCCTATAAGACAGTGATGGCGAACCTATGGCACATGTGCCAGGGGTGGCACTCAGAGCCCTCTCTGTGGACACTTGTGCCGTTGTCCCAGCACAGAGTTTGCCAGAGTTTGTTACTAGAAAGCCAGAGAGACATGGCACTTTGCAATAAATAAGTAGGTTTTGGGTTGCAGTTTGGGCACTCGGCCTCTAAAAGGTTCACCATCACTGCTATAAGATGACATCCGGCGTATAAGACGACCCCTGACTATTGAGAAGATTTTCCTGGCTTAAAAAGTAGTCTTATACACCAGAAAATACAGTAATTTTCCAGACTCTAAGATGAAGATCAGCAATCAATTCAGGGCAGGCAAAAGACTAGGCTTCTTTTCAGAATGGGATTTATGGACCTTGCTGCTCTGAGATGTGAAATGGCTGCCGGGCTTGCAAAAAATAAAAATGCCTTAGAGTACATGTATAAAGAAATTTCTCAATGGCGCTCGAGCATGATGAATAAATGGCATTTCTGTGTGCAGCGACTATAAGAAACAGGATGTTGGAGGTCAGAGGTGGGGTGGGGTGGGGGTTTAATGGCATTCCAGATGTAATCTGTTTCCACCCTCCCTATAGTTGGGGATGATGGGAGCTGATGTCCAACTACTACATTGGAATGGTTGCAGGTTCCCAGTGCCTGGACTAGATGGATTTTGATACGGTCCACCAAATTTTCAGCCACGTCTTCTTGTGATTTATTTCCTACCTTTCTCACCAAACCAGGGCAGGATGGGCAATGCCACTCTCAACAAGATTAAAGACAGGCACAGATAAAGCCACAAGCAATTACGATATTGCAATACACTTAGGTTAAGTGAAAACACGATTAACCTGAGATATTGAAACACAATTGAATTAATGGCCATTTAAGAAAAACAAAGTCATTGATTAAAAAATGAACAGAGCCCACCTTCAAAAAAGCCTTTAAAGAAACAGCTGGTCAGTTCAGAGAAACCCTTTTGAATAGAAAGATCTTTGTCCACCAGCAGAAGGATAATAGACTGGAGCCCAATTTAGCCTTTCTCTCTCTTACATTCTTTTGCAGCTTGCCAGTTAGCAGCGCAGGGGGAAGGGCATCAGATGGACAAAACAAGGGTCCATTCACACTGGGCACTTATAGCACAATGATTCCAGTTTAACTGTTATGGTTCAGTCCTATGGGATCTTGGGATCTGGAGTTTATGGAGAGGTTTTTAGAAGCCTCAGCCAGCAATCTCTAGTGCCTCACCAAACTACAAAACTTTTAAGGTTCCACAGGATGCAACCATGGTAAACATAATGCTGTAAACGTGCAGAATATGAACGGCCCCCAAAATATGTAAGTCAGAGCAACCTTGAGGTGATGGCTATTGTTCTAAATCATCTTTACTTAACCTGGCATGATCCAGAGTTGCTGAACCACCACTCCCATCCTTCTTGGCCATCGGCCATGATGTCTGAGACTGATAAGGGCGAGGAAGATTAGCATCAGGACCCATTCACACTACATGATAAGAGCCATGGCTCTGGATGCTAGAGCTTTCTGGATGAGAAATCTAAATATCCCTCCCTAAACTATAAATCCCAGGATTCCAAGTTCTGTTGCCATGACAATTAAAGTGCAATCATAGTGTTACAATGGTGTGAAAGCTCCCTCTCCCTTGGAGGAAAGCAGCATGGACAGTAATGTGAGGCTGCCTTTGGCATCAAGGCTCTCTCGGTGTGAGTGTGTTTTAAATGTATTAACTAGACAGCTTAACTTTTCCCAAACCAGGGAAAGATCTGGCACTCAAGGGTCCAGTTCCTTTATGTTTCCTAAGCATAACATCTGTGCCCAGTTAACCCACATTTAAAAGATTCAGCACCACACATTATTATTTTATTGCCATAGCCACTTGTTGCCGTCCTTGGAGTTCATCCCACTGGGACTAATTTTGGCATTAAACAGAGATTAAAGCGCATTTAAAGCATAAGTGGTGAGTAAATGTGTGAATGACTATCACATGTAATTGCACGAATAAAGTGATATTGGGAATGCATTGTCGCTGAAATCCCGAAAGTAAAAATATCTATTTACTCACCATTTTCGCTTTACTGGCGGAATGCTTTAAATGTGCTTTAATCCTCTTTAATGCCAAAACAAGCCCCAGTGTGATAAACTTATCAGATTCCTTGTGTGGTGTGGTTAGGTGATGGTAAACCTGCTCTAAGTTTCCATGAGAATTTTAATGAAGCTTTCAAAGATATTGAAAATTATACCCAAAACAGTTCAGGAGCTTTAGATTCATAGAGTTGGAAGAGACTCCAGGGTTGAGCTGGAAATGCATGAGTTGAGCTCATCCGTAGCCTGACATGGGCATATGCCTGCCTGTTCTTGCACCATGGATCTGCTACCACCATGCACCCCTTACTTTATTCCTCCATTGCAGTTAGTAAGACACCCCCACCCCTCCATTGCTGCCTCTGATGTTGAAGCTGAAAACATGGATACAGAACAAAGCCATGAGGTGCCCCAGTTCAACATCAGAGGCGATTACCTTATCACTAGCTGCAATGGAGGAGTAAGGTAAGGAGTGCATGGGCCGTTTGGTCTGTGGAGTGTAGTGGAATCTCCTTCCTTGGAGGTGTTTAAGCAGAGGCTGGATGGCCATCTGTCGGGGATGCTTTGATTGTGATTTCCTGCATGGCAGAATGGGGTTGGACTGGATGGTCCTTGTGGTCTCTTCCAACTCTACGATTCTATGATTCTGTGATTCTATGGAGGTTTGCAAAGGAGTTTGAAAAAAACTCCACACCAAACGCAGGTTATTTATACCTGAGTTAAAGCCCTTTTACCCTGAGATCGGGTCAGATCCACCAGTTCCGTGTCTGCTCTGCCAGGATCCAGCCTGATCCTGGCCGCAGAGTTGCCTAGTTTCGGCCTGTGTCATCCAAGCAGGCCGATGGGAGGTGTGTGTGTGTGGGGGGGGGGGGAACACAAGCTTTTTGGCCCATGTGGACAGCTCCCCCAAGGACCATCCAGTCCAACCCCATTTTGCCATGCAGGAATATACAAAAGCACCCTTGACAAAAAAAAAAAGGAGACACCACCACCCTCCAAGGCAAAGTTTTCCACTGTCGAACAGCTATCACTTCCAGAAAGTTCTTCCATATCCTCATTCCTGTAATATTTGGACTAAAAGCCAGAGCAGATTCTCTGTGCCACTGGCAAGGGAGCCACCAGCTGCGATGGAGCAAGCGTCTCAGATTCATCATCTACTTGTGGTTTAAAGATAAAGATTTCTCACATGTGAGAACAGGAGCTGGGAAGTGCCCCATCCGCACTTAGCACTTGATCACACACAAGAGCAAATTTACAGGTCACCTAGTCCTAATCGGGCTTACTCTCCCGTGACAGTATTTCTATTCAAATTAAATTACGTTAAATTAAATTAACTGCTGTCATAAAGCTCCTCTTCTTTCTTACAGATGCCAGGGGGCTCTGTGTTGTTTTGGCTGCAACTTTTTGAAATCTACAGGTTTTTAAATTGGCTTTTGATACAAAGCTGCAACAGACATAACATGGCTCTGGACTTATTGGGAAATACTAATGTTTCTATGTTTGCATCCAGGGTATGAACAAACTGTGTGGATGGCCATCCTCTTTCATGATATATATGTGTGTCTATCAGAGCCAGGATGGTGTATGGTTTGAGCATTGGGCTATGACTCTGGAAAGGAGGGTTCGGATCCCTGCTCGACTGTAAAAGCCTGTTGGTTGGCCTTGGATGTCACACTATCTTAGCCTCAGAGGATGGCCATGGCAAACCACCTCTGAAAGAACTTGCCAAGAAACCCCCATGATAGGTTTGCCTTAGGGTTGCCATAAGTCAGAAACGAGTTCAAGATAAACAATATCGAACAACAAAGTGGATCGATGCACGATACACTTTGCTTTGGATGGTTTTTGCAATATGCAAGCAGCTGCCACCAGGGGCCCTTTCACACTACAGGACAATAGCACTATAGTTAAGATGTCCTAGTCCTTCCATCTGTCTTCATTTTGCAGGGACAGTCCCAATTAATCCACTGCTATCTCATTTTCTTGCTTGCTTTTAAAATGTCCCAGTATCTTTTTTCTCCTCCCACTTTTCCTCTTCAGCTTCCTTCAGTTGTTGCAACTGAGTTCAAACTGCAAAAGGAGTTTGCATTCAATCAATTTCACAGGCAGAAGTGGAGAGGAGGGGGCATGATCTTAAACAGTGATTATCCTGTGAAAACCATGCGATCACAATTAAGATTTTCACATGATGTCACGATTAAAGAACCATTATTCCGGGAATAACCAGGCAATAAACAGCAACAAATAATTCATGTGAATGATTTGTTGTTGTTTATTGCCTGGTTATTCCCTGGTTATTCCTGGGATAATGGGGCTGTGCACACCAGGCATTAAAGCTGGCTTGGGGGCAGAGTCGGGCATGGCACCCACAAGACACATGCCCCAACTCTGCACCCAGGGTGGCGTGAGGCTGCATGCTGCTCCACACGGTGCATGGCATCACGGCACTCCTCTGGCACTGCGTCCACATGATGGAGCGCCAAAGGAGCACCTTAAAGTCACGCTGCTGTGATTATCGCGCCCTTATCAGGGCGCAGAAAGAAGCCGCTTTTTGTGCCCTGGAAAGGCCAGATTGGGGCCACAGCGTGCGGCTACCGTGACTCTAATCTGGCCTTTCCAATCTGGCCCCCAATCACACAAAATGTGTGAAAATCTTAATCGCGATCGCATGATTTTCATTATTCATTATTTAAATCCCCAATTTCTTCCTAATTTTCCCCATGTGATAAAGTCTTCTGCTTTGTTTTCATGGCTCCTGTAGGGCATCAAATCTAATATCGCTCTGCCTGCCAGCGTTGACCCTCCTGCTGCCACCTGAGCAACAGTTCTGGAATTCCTGCCTGATGTGGAAAAAGGCAGGAGGTGTGCTGTCTAGGATGGTCTGCACCTTGAGGCTTGTACATTTGGGACGTGATATTGCACTGGTGATGTCTAGCCCCATCCTTCCTGACACGTTTCTGTCTGGCCACCAGCCTGCCCCCACCTTGTCTCCTGTCTCCCTACTTGCTAAGCCTGATGGACGGTAATCTTTTCAGCCGGGGCTGGACGTGCAGCTGGTCCTCTGTGGCTGCAGCAGCCGATTCTGCCACTTGCCTGCTAAAGGCCTTTCATTGCCCCCCAGAGGGAGACCAAAATCACCTGGTGCTTTGCAGGCCACTGACTTTATTATGGTGCGTGCGGCTTCCATAGACAATAAATAAATAAATCTGAGTTTGTCTGAAGCAGGAAATGGCCTGAGACTGAGTAAGGCCATCACAGTAGAAACGGGGCCTTACTCCAAATGGCATTCACTTTAACTTTCCACCAATTGCAGAGCTTGGAAATTCACTTTTTAAAAGCAGTTGACTTCTATTGCCCTTTAGAGTGTGGCACAAAGTTCCTATTGCCCTTTAGAGTGTGGCACAAAGTTGCCCATAATCACCACCAAAACTACTGTACTAACAATGGGCAATGGTGTCCTTGTGATGTCCTGGACTTAAGTAAATATTGTTGTGTTTGTTCAAAAAATTGTGGTGAAGTATGGTTATGCATTTATGACATTATGTATGTGATGCATGGTTGTAGTTGTTGTGCACCTTCAAGTCATTTTGGACTTATTGGAAACCCTAAGGTGACCCTATCATGCATGGCAGAATTTGTTCAGAAGCGGTTTACTCTTGCCTTCCTCTGACACCAAGAGTGTGTGATAAAGGAGGACTTGTGACTTATCCAAGAGAGGACATGAACCCTGGTCTCCCAGTGTCCTAGTCTAACACTCAAACCATTACACCACACCAACTCTATGTGATGTATAATAAATGTACAATAGTAAGATAAGTGATCTGTGGGTGACTGACCAAATGTTTGAATGGGATGTTTTAAAAGCTGGTGTATATGACAGTTAGGGATAGATAAGACAGAGATTAGTTAGGTTCAGGATAGTTAATTAGTAAAATATTTGGGAATTATATTATACAAGAAAAATTCAGAACTCATTTGATAATAATTACATACAAACTTGGAGAAAAAATAAGTGAAGAATTAACGAGATGGAAAAAAATTAAATTTGTCTTTATTAGGAAGAATATCGATAATAAAAATGGATACATTACCTAAAATCCCCTTTCTATTTCACGATCTCCCTCTAATATATAATGAGAAAATATTTAAATCATGGGAAGCGGAAATCTCAAAATTTATTTGGGAAGGAAAAACAGCAAGAATCAAGTGGAAAACAATGAAGGATGCTATAACAAGAGGAGGATTGGAGACACCGGATTTAAAGATATATTACTATGCATGTGCTTTAGATTGGATTAGAAAGTGGATAAAACTAGACGATGCAAAAATACTTCATCTAGAAGGATTTAATCTAATTTATGGTTGGCATGGATATATTTGGTATAAGAGAACCGAAGTTAATAAAGAATTATGAATAAATGAATAAAATATTTTAATAATAATAATAATAATAATAATAAAATTTATTTCTATCCCGCCTCTCCTATAAGATCAAGACGGCATAAAAACCATACAATACAATAACACTAGTCCCACTGTCCCCTCCCTTGTTTAGTATTTGTATAGTATAGTTTAGTATTTTATTTGTATAGTAGACATATTTCTGTTCAGACATTAATATATACAGTATTCATATTTTAACATTTTATAAGGAAACAGCTCTCCTGCTTTAGGCAGAGACTCCAAGCCTTCTTCTTGCTGTTTTGCTCCTCTCCAGGACAGAAAAAGCTTGGGAAGAGGAGGAGGAAGACAGATTAGGGTCTCCAGCTGGTCTTGTGCCCCTCCTTGAGGACTAGGGGTACCATCCCCAAGTTTGAGAACCACTGTGTTGAAGGGTATGTGTGTCAGATTGCATCCTTCATCAGCTAGGATGTTTTCTGTTAACGGTCTAGATTTCATGATCCAACCCATGCTTCTGAGTGCAACCTGCAACTTGCCTTCCCAGCCTGTGTTTCGAATGTCCGGGTATCTTCCTCCCAGCCCATTATTTTCTGAAGCCTGTTTGACCACATGCTCCTTGACCAGCTGCACAGAGGAGCAAAACTGAGTGGGGAAAGGGTAGACATGGCCTGGAGGAAGAAGCTGGCATCGGGAGTCTTCAAAGACCTTGGCCCCAGACAGGGCTGAAGATGAGAAGGAGGAGAGAAGATGGAGGCATGTTTTTCAGAAGAATCCAAATGGTGACCAAAGAGCTAACAGCATGCAAAAGAAGCCTCAAGCCATGGACTCAAAAGGCAAGGCCTAAACGTTTGCCTGGGCTCCCTCCGCTCAGAAGATCTCCCTTTGTCCACGCTTAAAACTTGCAACCATGCAGTGGCCGCTGGGCGATATTGAGCGGGATTCATCAATATTTCCCTTTGAGTGAAATGCCTTAGGTTGCAGCTATCTAAAGAGTAAGCACACTTTTTCATACCTTTCAGTGTTTCACAGATGCAAATCAGGACATGTGTGGCCAAGCAACATCAGAGTGCGGTCAAGATGGCAAAGGTTATTAATGAGGAAGAACACACAAGTTATGGAGTTTATCACATTGGGGCCGATTTCGACATTAAAGGGAGATTAAAGTGCATTTAAAGCATCCTGCAAATGAAGCAGAAATGGCAAGTAATTGCACAAATAAAGTGATATTGGAAATGCACTGTCACTGAAATCTCCAAAGTAAAAAGATATGCATTAATGCTCCTTTGTGACCACTTTAATGGCGGGTTTTGTGCAATGTGTGAAATCGTTACACGTAATTACGTGATTTTTCTGAGATATCCATGGGATAAACTCCCGATCTCCTTCGTGTGATAAACTTCTATGAGAGGCTGCAGCAGTTTACTTTTGCCTGTGTCCACCCCATTCTCTCCTCTCTCCTCTGCTGAGTTCACTGCAACCTACTTTTGCACTTGGAACTCAGTTTGCAGCAATCTAAGCAAACTGGGAACTAAAGGGGGTCGTGAGAAGAAGAGGCAGAAACTGGCATATTTTATGATCTGAATAATTAATGATTACTTTTGCCAGTGCAGTTTCTTCTTTTTCAGTTTGTGATACTTTAGAGTCTAATTTATATCTTTCAACCATTTGCATGTAAAGAAACCAATTACAATTCAGACCTTAATCTATTAGTTAGTTCTTCCATTGTTTAGATTTTATATTCTCCCTTTTCCAATTTTAACAGATCAGCATATGATACCCCATCTGTTTCTTTCATCTTTTCTTCATTAATTGATGTCCATTTAGAATTTTTTGTGAAATATAGGGTTTGTATTTTATCCAAATTCTTAACAGGGATTTCCTAATAAAATGATTTTTATTTGCTTTAATTTTATCATATATTAAATATGCATGCCACCCAGAAACATTATCGAACCCTTCCAATTGTAACAGTTTATGGTTTTTGATTTGCATCCAATCTTTTATCCACTCCAGACAACACGCATAATACAGTAGTATAATTTGAAATTTGGTAAGCCTAATCTTCCTTTTTCTTTTTTATCTTGCAAAAATTTCATTTTAAACTTTGGTTTTCTGTTGTTCCATACAAAAGTGGCTCTATCCCTCTCCCAAATTTTAAATGGTTTGTCGTTTGTAATAATTGGCAGGGCTTGAAATAAAAAGTGTAATTTAGGAGTTATATTCATTTGAATTGTTGAGATTCTTCCTAACCAGGAGATATTTAAATTATTCCAATATTGTAAGTCCTTCTTTATTTCTTTCCAAAGTTGTTCATAATTATTTCTAAACAAATCTGAATTTTTCCTTCTAATGCAAATTCCTAAATATTTAATTTTCTCCTTTATTTCACTGCCAGATATTTTCTTTAGTTCTGCTTTGCCTTTTTGGTTTATATTTACTGTCAGAATAATGTCAGCCCAGGATTTCCTCTGCCCCATCCCGGATTCACCCCTTTTGCCCCTCACTCCTGGAACCTTCTTCCCCTGCAAGCAAGAGCCATCACTTCTTTAACCAGCTTCAAAACGGAGTTGAAAACCATCCTGTTCAGAGAAGTGTTCCCAGGCATTGCATAATTGTCGCTTGCTATTTGATGTTCTTTTGTTGCCTGTTTTATTGAATCGTTTCCTGTATTGCTTTGCATTTTATATGTATTATCCTATTATTTCTTAGATTGTACACCATAGGCAGGTTTACTCTTATATATTTATTGTTTTTATGTACAGCGCTGTGCAAATGTACAGCGCTATATAAATAATAATAATAATAATAATGTGTTTTATTTTTATTAATTTTCAATCCAGCCAATTCCTCATATTCTTTAATTGTTTCAAACAGCAAAAGTGTAGACTCTAGAGGATTAGATAATGTTAAAACAAGCTCATCTGCATATGCCTTCAGTTTATATTCAAACTATTTAATCTTTATTCCTATAATTTCTTTATTTTGCCTAATTCTATTGTTTAATATCTCCAAAGCTGTTATAAATAATAATGGGGATAATGGACATCCCTGTCTAGTTCCCTTTTCAATTTGTATCTTTTTTGTCTTATGACCGTTTACTAATATTTTGGCATCACTATAAATTGGTTGTGCCCATTTCACAAAATTTCCCCCCATTTTCATATCTTTTAATACTCCAATCATAAATTCCCAGTTTAAATAGTCAAAAGCTTTTTCCGCGTCAAGAAATGCTTGTCTGGTCTTTTTTCCCAAAATATTCAATTATATGAATGTACATAATTTTTAGAAATGGGTAATTATGCAAGAAAATTTTAGCCAAACCAGCTACTTGCATAATTTTTTAAAAGCCCGCAAGTGAATAGTTTGTCATTTTTGTCCTCTTCTTTTCTGTGGAGCCTTGGAGAGAGGTGGGCAAGAAGGGGGTCTCCTGCAACCACGTTCCACCCACCTCTTTCCCCGGCCTTCCTGGGTCTAATTGGCTTGAATGGCAGTGGTATCACCGGGTGAGTAATCGGAGGGTAATTACCCCTTGGCAGCAGGACAATCTATGAATAAGCCCCTCAAAGCAGAGCCAACCTCGTGAGGGATTAGGGAAAATAATTACTTGGATCAAAGGATAGCAGGGGGTTAACCCCTTCCCCCCCCACAACTAATACTCCGCTCGCCTCCTTCTGCAATTTGGCCCACGTCTGGTGCTTGGAAGTAGGGAGAAGCCTGGACATTGTAAATGCAAAGACTGGGGACATTGTTTTTTTTTTGGGGGGGTGAGGCGATAAAATCAGAATCTCTCAGCCAGCAGTGTAGGGGATTTTGGGAGTTGTAGTCATCATCCCAACCCCAACCCCCAAAGCAACCTTTCTGGGCGTTGATTTAAGGCGCTGAATTCTAGGCTGGCAAAGGTTGGAATGTTCTTTTGAAGAAGAGTGACTGTCACAACATAATGATGATGTCCATAATAAGACCGCAATCAGATGATGGTCTGAGTTCCTGAGCATCATTCGGCCACTGCTCACTTATGGTTGGCTTCAGCATCTATCTCTTTAGACACGTTGGTCCTGAAAGTCATGTTCAGTGCTTTGCCTAAGACATAGCAGAAATGGGTCCCCATGCGCCTAGGTGTTTAGAGCATTTGGGGACAAAAATTGTGGTGGTGGGTGAAGCCATGGTTTCAGCCATCCTCAGTTGCCCAGCCCTCTACTGTGCTGAAGGGTTGTTGGATTGCAGAATTCAAAACTCTTGCACACACAAAAAGATACTGGGGTAAAAAGCCATATTCAATGCAGCAAGCTGTGTGTGTGTGTGTGTGTGTGTGTGTGTGTGTGTGTGATAGAGAGAGAGAGAGGTTTTATGTTTAGTTTGTTAAATAGATTGGTGCCAGGACCCTTGCCTCTATCAGGGGTGGGGGGAAAGTGCAGCAGCCGTGAAGCTGAACGTTGACTGCTTTCGCAGCCCACAACTCCTCCAGAT
Organism: Sceloporus undulatus; assembly: GCF_019175285.1. NCBI lineage: Eukaryota > Metazoa > Chordata > Lepidosauria > Squamata > Phrynosomatidae > Sceloporus > Sceloporus undulatus. Next base: position 35,055,654 of record NC_056530.1, on the reverse strand, counting down.
TCCTTAGATTGCTCTATTTCTGCCAAGAGAGAGAACGAGAAATGACTGTTGAGAGAATAAATGGCTTCTCCTGGAAATCTCCAAGAGTAGCAATTCACATTTTTAATAGGCATTTAAATAAATCCTTTTAACTCAACTGGATTTTCCTGAAAACCACAAGTGGACTGTTTTTTGGCCTTAGTTTTTAAGCATTTTGGGCAACCTGTGTAACTCCTGGAGGGCTCCAAGGGCAAGGAACTGATATCCTTTGGTGGACCATCCCTGTCTTATTTACTGCAGATCAGTTTGACATTTTAACCCAGATCTTAAGTTATCTTTTGATCTAAAATGCTTTAGGGTTACCAGGTGTCTCTTACTGTAAAGGCTGTCCCCCTTTTAAAGGCTGGAAAACTTTTCCTTTTATAAAGAAATAAAAATCCGAGGTACCAAAAATCCCACGTTTTGGGAAGCAGGCAGAAATATATACATCTTGTAATTTATGAATGTGGCCAATATGTTAATTTTACAGGGAAACACATGGCTACCATTAAATGAAATCAATACATTCATTTGGCATTTGTAAAATACAAACTTGTGAATTGCTGCTTCCTAACCATCAGCACTGCATGCCATGAATTTCAACAGCCCCTTATTGCTATTTTTACAAACCCAGAAACCTCGCTAGGGCCAGCATTAATTTTTTCCCCAATGTGCTAGGGACTACCACCACAGGTGTCTTCATTGGCGACCGGTGTTTTCTTCTTTCCTGGAAACTCACCAGGACTGGCAGCCAGTGGCTTGGGGGGATCGACACTGGTCCAGGGACCACCACAGTGAATAGCACTGCACTAGGGGCTTTGTGGTTAGAAGGAAACTGGAGTTCTGTTTTCCAGAGAGCCAGGGAGAATCAGAGAGTTGGAAGAGATCCCCAAGGGCCATCCAGTTCAACCCCATTCTGCCATGCAAGAATTCACAGTCAAAGCATACCCAGCAGATGGCCATCCAGCCTCTGCTTAAAGACCTCCAAAGAAGGAGACTCTGAGGCAGCTTATTCCACTGTCGAACAGCTCTAACTGTCAGTAAGCTCCACCAAATGTTTAGGTGGAATCTCTTTTCCTGTAGTTTGCATCCGTTGTCTGTGTCCTATTCTCTGGAGCAGCAGAAAACAAGTTTGCTCCATCCTCAATATGACACCCCTTCAAATACTTATACAGGGCTATCATATCACCTCTTAACTGTCTCTTCTCCAGGCTAAAGATACCAAGCTCTCCTCTTAGGACATGGTTTCCAGACCCTTCACCATTTTGGTTGCCCTTCTCTGGACATGCTTGAATTGTGGGGCCCAGAACTGGACACAATATTCCAGGTGAGGCTTGACCTAAGCAGAATAGAGTGGCACTGTTACTTCCCTTGATCTAAACACTATATTTCTATTGATGCAGGCTAGAATCGCATTGGCCTTTTGAGCTGCCTCATCACACTGTTGACTCATGTTCAACTTGTGATCTACTTGGACTCCTAGTTCTCTTTCACACATAGCCTCCTTAAACCAGGTGTCCCCCATCCTGCATTTCATTTTTGATGCCACAGTTTGCATTCCTGCTCAGTCCATGGAAGCTGACTGGGTGGCTTTGGGCAAGTCACTCCCTCTCAGCCTCAGAGGAAGGCAAGGGCAAACCCTGTAGAAATCTTTCCAAGGGTTGCCATAAGTTAGAAACACGTGAAGGCGCAACAGCAACAACCACCCCCTTGGATTTTGCCCCAGTGGTGTAATGTAACAGATTTCTAAGAGTCCATCTAACAGGGCAGCATGCCCTGAGGCTCTACCTGATCAGAGCTTGAGAAAGAAAGAGGAAAAGACTTGTCAAAAGAGTGTTAATAGCCTGGCAATATGTTTCCATGGGAACTAATTGTGCCAGCCTTTTTCCTAAGGTTTCTGAATGGCTAGGAAACCCTTGAAAGTGGGCAAACGGCAGACCTCCTGGCTGCCCCCCTCACTGCTAAGGTTATTGTAATCCAGCTGTTTGCAGAGCCAACAAAGGAGAGACTCCAGAGGCACAGGCCAGTTGTCCCTTTGCAGCCCAATAAGTGGCACCTGAAAGTCTAACAAGAAAGTCTGGTTCATGGAGGGGACAGAGAGGGGAGAAAGGGAGGCTGGCCTTGGAAGCTTCTCAGGGCAGGGATGGTCAGGCTTGTGAGGACCCACCTTGGGTTTGTGTGCTTTGCTATGGAATCCTGAGATCCATGAACTGCAGCCTGGTAGAAAAGTTACTTGTTTAACTTATATGCTGAAAACATCATAAGAAAAGCAGAATTTGAATCTGGAAAAGGAGGAGTTAAAATAGGAGGAAGGGATGTTAACAACCTAAGATGTGCGGAGGACACTGTAATATTAGCATAAGGCATTCAGGAATCGAAACAGTTAATAAGGACGGTCAAAGATGAAAGTGCAAAGGCAGGTCTGATGCTGAACATAAAGGAAACAAAAATAATGACCACAGAAGAAATACACAAATTCAGTCTAGACCAGTGGTTCCCAACCTGTGGGTCGGGACCCATTTGGGGGTCGAATGACCCTTTCATGGGGTTGCCTAAGGCCATTGGAAAACACCTATTTAATAATTACAGTTATGAAGTAGCAAAGAAAATAATTTCATGGGTTTGGGTCACCACAACATGAGGAACTGTATTAAGGAGTCGCGGCATTAGGAAGGTTGGGAACCACTGATCTAGACAAAGAGGAAATTGAAATAGTTAAAGAATTCCCATAGCTAGGATCAAACTTTGACCAGAATGGAGACTACAGACAAGAAATAATAAGAAGACTAGGAATGGGAAGCGCAGCTATGAAAGAGCTGGAAAAGATACTGAAGACCAAATACATACAACTGAGCACTCAGTCAGAATCATTCAAGCCATCGTATTCCCATTTCCCATGTACAGATGTGAGAGCTGGGCAGTAAAAGAAGCAGGCAGAAATTTGAAATCTGGTGCTGGAGAAGAGTACTTAGGATCTCATGGGCAGCCAAGAAGATGAACAAATGGGTTCTTGAACCAATCAGACCAGGGCTCTCCTTGGAAGCAAAGACGATCAAGTTGAGACTATCGTACCTTGCCACATCCTGAGAAGGCAGGGATCACTAGGAAAAAAATAATGCCAGGTAAGGTAGAGGGTAGAAGACAGAGAACTCCCTCCTTCCAACTGTCATCTTCTGGCCTTAGAGGGAGTGAAAGCACAGGCCCAACGCCATTGGGCCCAGCCTCGATTAAGCAAAAGAGCCTTCCCTCCAGTCCATCTGCCTTGGTCCAGGCCTCAGAGGGATAGAAGAATGCTGGACCTGATCCCCCCCCATTCCCTTCTCCTTTTGTGTCCTGTCTTTTTAGATTGTAAGCCTGAGGGCAGGGAACCGTCTATTATCCCCTCTGTTGTAAGCCGCCCGGATTCCCGTGACTTGCTTTGGGGGCGTATAAATAAATCCTATATTATTATTATTATTATTATTATTATTATTATTATTATTATTACAGACCAGATGGACAGACTCAATCTGGAGAGTTATGGGCAGGGACTTGCAGGATCTGGGCAGGGCAGTGGAGGATAGAGATTTTTGGAGATGTCTCATCCACGGAGGTGCCATGAGTTGGAACTGACTCGAGGGCAGCTAAAAGGAGAAGGAGGAGGAGAGGAAAGAGAAGGGGAAAAGGAATAGGGCGGGAAAGGATCTAGCAGCACCTTTGAGACTAACATACTGTATTTATTTCAGCTGAAACTAATCATTCTCAAAGGTGCTGCTAGGTCCTTTTCCTTCCTATTCCTTTTCCCCTTCTCTTTCCCCTCCTCCTCCCTCTTATACAGAAACAGGTTAGAAGGGCTATCTCTTTGAAAATGTCAGCCTCAGGTTTCCAACCAGAGTGCCGTGTTAGAGATGTTTCAGTATAAAATAGAAACGGGGAAGGAACCTGGTTGGCACAAATGGATTTATTTCAGCGTGACCTTTGGGGAAACTTCAGCACCCCTTCTTCCGACACACCTCTTCTTCTGTGTATCTGAAGAAGTGGCTGAAAATCCATGAAAGTTCCTGCTGAAATAAGTCAGTCTCAAAGGGGCCACTAGATCCCTTACTTTCCTTTTTATGTTGTTGTTGTTAACTGCCCTGGAGTTGATCTTGATTCACCTTGTAGATGGGCTGTCTCCAAAAGCCACTGTCCTCCACTGCCCTGATCATGTCCCACAGGCTCAGGGCCATGGCCTCCTTGATCGAGTATATCCATCTGGCATGTGGTCTTCCTCTCTTGCTGCTTCCCTTCACCTTCCCTCACATTATTGTCTTTTCCAATGAGTTATGCCTTCTCATAATGTGGCCAAAGTACAACAGCCTCAATTTAGTCAGCTTGGTTTCCAGGGGGATTTCTGGCTTGCCCTGTTCAAGGATTCATTTTTGGGTTGTCCATGCTATTCCTAGCATTCCTCTATAGCACCACATCTCAGAGTTGATTTTCTTTCTATTTGCTTTTTTCATTGTCCAGCTCTCACATTCATACATGGCAATGGAAAATACAATGATCTGGAGGATCCTCACTTTAGTGTTCCTTTCTATTTTTCCAGTTAAACAATCCTGACTCCCAAGAATTTGCTTTGAGACCCAGAGCTGAACAGGGCTCACAGTTCTTCCATATGAAAATCCATTCCTGATTAACTTTCTCTCCAACCCCAACAGCTGCTTTAATTTCAGTGATATAATTTTGCTTCTAATGTTGACTGTAATAAAGGCTTTTGGTTTGGTTTGACTGTTTTTTTGGCTTCTGTTGTCTTTGCTGGTCTGCTACAAATTGTCCAGGAATCAGTGAATAGCTCATGCATGAGGATGATGACATATTTATATTTTAGCTTTTGCCTTGGTGAGCTCAAGGTGCTCATGAAGGTGCTCCCATCTTCCTCCCAACATCCTCACAACAACCCTATGAGGTAGGCCAGACTGAGAAAGACTAGCTCTGTTTACTGTCTCTGCAAGAGACCAGATGGAAACCATGTCCTACGAGGAAAGACTTAGGGAGCTGGGTATGTTGGTAGTCCTGTTTAAGTATTTGAAGGGATGTCATACTGAGGATGGAGCAAGCTTGTTTTCTGATGCTCCAGAGACTAGGACCTGGAACAATGGATGCAAATTACAGGAAAAGAGATTCCATGTCAACATTAGGAGGAACTTCCTGACAGTAAGAGCTGTTTGACATCCCTCGGAGTGTAGTGGAGTCTCCTTCTTTGGAGGTCTTTAAACAGAGGCTGACGGCCATCTGTCGTGGATGCTTTGATTGTGAGTTCCTGCATGGCAGAATGGGGTTGGGCTGGATGGTTCTTGTGGTCTCTTCCAACTCTATGATTCTATACTCCAAAACTGTAGTGAACAAAATTTTCCCTCATTGGTTTGAACAGGTCTACCTGTTCCCAACAAGGAGAGAACTGTCACATCACTATTAAAGATGAAAAACCTCTAAGAAGACAAAGAATCTGGCATCTCTAATTTAGTTCCATAATCATGATTGAATACACAAAGATTCCAAGCCAGACTTTGAAGAGCTATGCACTCAAAGCTGGAGGTCAGAACCGGTGAAGCTGTCAGCTTCTGCTTGTCCCGCATTCAACTTTTCCTTTTTAAAAAAATAATCTTAATACCTCAATTATGGAGAAATGTGCACATGTGAGAGAATTCTTGGAGTGCTGTAACAAACTGAAACTCTTACTCTTGGAAGGCTATGTAAATTCCCTGCTCCTGATTTAAAAGGACTAGGTGAGAATGGTGGCTCAATGACTTCCATGAGAGTGATCTTTAAAGGAATCATCCAAAGTACTGAACCCTGCTTTGAAAACAGGTTCAACATGGTGAAGAGATACTTTAAACATGGGGCTAATACTGTGTAGTGAGCTGGGCCACTGCCACCAGGCAGATGGATTCTGAAGCTTTTGTTAGGATCATGGCCAAATGTTAATAGCTGTCCAATGGTGTGAAAAAGTTAACTTGTATTAGTGAACTTTTGCGATACATTTGCCTGGGTATAGACTGCCCGAAAAGGGCAGCCTGATGGCGGCCTACTTTCCTCTAGAGGGAAGGTGCAGCTGCCAAACCGCGAGGCTTCCCTCTGCAGGAAAAAGAACCTGGGAAAAGCGGGTTCTTTTTCTGCCGCAGGACCATTACATACACAACATGCAGCACCACGCGGACACTGTGTGTTGCTTCCGTAACAATGGTGGCGCCTATGTACACAGGGCGCCACCATTCTTACACTGCCCGCATGTTCTAGGGTCAGGGACCATTCGGTTGCAGCGCAGTCTGTAACCCCAGAATCGGCACTTGGCGGTATGTACCACGCCTTAGTGAACCTTTGAGACTGGGGGAGTGATCCCCCCCATTTCTAACAGTTCTCCTAGCTGTTAATAGGGGAGATAGATCTAACTTGTGCGCTTTGATTATCTTTGGACACACTTTCTGCACTTACAGACTGCCAAAATAAAGCTGCTTCGGGTCTTTTTTGAGGTATGCTATTTAAATGATGCATGGGTCCTAAGAGTCCAGAGGTCGCACCAAAGCCATGCTCCAGTCCTAAGCACTGGAGTGCAGCTTTGGTGCAGCTTCCAGATTCTTAGAATGCATGCATCATTTAAATAGCATGCCTCCAAAGAGACCCGAAGCAGCTTTATTTTGGCAGTCTGTAACAGGCCAAGTTCATCGTCCATTATCCTTGCCTTGGGTGCAACCTCGCCCAAGGGCTCCTCATATACCCTGCAATGGGGAATTTTTATTATTGTCCAAGGGGCAGTCTGGTAGAATAAGTTTAAGGTCCCAGTTCTACCACTGGCTATGAAGAGATGCTGGACTCAGCGCAAAGGTCCGGGGAGCTTCTCTGCTGCATCATTTCCCAACAATAAAATTTATGGTAGAGCAGTATGTGTGCCAGTGGTCAACTCCTGGGAGACTTGGAACAACACCCAGTTCTGGAACAAGATTCCCTGCCCCACTGACACGGGAACCATGATCTTGGACTGCTCCCCAAATTCCACTGGGGTCTATAAGTTGGATGTATGATAGAATATATACATAAATTCAAATCAGATAATGAAGAAATTTAAATAGTCAAAGATTTCTTGTACCTTGAATCGAACAGAAGGGTGACTGCAGTCAAGAGTTAAAAATGAAGACTAAGAATGGGAAGGGATGCCAGGAAAGAGTTAGAGAAGTTCCTAAAGAGTAAAGATATACAACTGAGCGCTAAAGTTAGAAACATCCAAGCCATGGTATTCCCCATCACTATGTATGGATGTGAAGGTTGGACAGGGAAACAAAGCAGATAAAAAGGAAATAAACTCATTGAAATGAGATGCTGGGGAAGAGTGCTGAGGATACTGTGGTCAGCAAAAAAGACAAAGAAATGGGTCCTAGAACATTTCAAGCCTGAAATACCCCTACAAGTCAAGATGATCACATTGAGACTGTTGTACTTTGACCACATCATGAGAAGACATAACTCTTTGAGGGGAAAAAAAAAAACATAATGCAGGGAAATGGTGAGGGCAGAAGAACAAGAGGAAGACGGCTAGATTCAACTAGGAAGGTCATGCCATGCGTCTGCAAAACTCAAGCGGAGCAATAGAAGACAGGGAGTCATGGAGATGTCTCATCCACAGAGTTGCCATGAGTCAAGCTCAACTCGAGAGGAGCTAACAACAAAATAATCTCAATTCCTTCCTATTCCACAAGGTACTGTTCCTCTCATCCTGCCCCAATGCAGTTGCCCATGTGCTTGGCTATAGCTGATTCAATCCCCTTTTCATCTCCTTGGCCAGCAGAAGCTTGTAATGAGGCTTCTCTTCGGTGCCCACTGTCAGTGAAGCTGGGCCTTGGCATCCCTTCTCTGTAACTCAAAGGCTCACCATCCAAATTCTCTTCCACGATTGTGTGGGGGCAGGATTTGGCCCAGGGTTGCCAGCATTCCAGGAAACAAAAAATGGCTTCAGAACATCAGATTGTATTCTCTCCCCTGGCTAGCCTAATATTGTCTACTTTGATTGGGATTTGGGATTCTCTGATCTACTACTGAGGCCTTTGTCGGAAAAGCCAGTAGGATTCTAGTCCTTATGCTTCTGAACAGAGTGGTAGTTTAGACAGAAAAGCAGGATGGTGCCTCCTGCCAAGCCACACTATTGATACACCTAGAACGTTGTCTACATGGGGGTGCAGCCCCCTCAAGTCACCCTTGAACTCTTCATCTCACCAAATTATTTGTGCTCCGTGTCGTTTTTATTTAAAACATGATAAAGAGAAGTTCCCATCCCCAAAAAAGGAGACACAAAAGATTGCAGCAACTACAGAACCATAGAACTAATATCCCATGCAAGCAAAATTATGATCAAAATTCTACAACATAGACTCCAACCATTCATGGAAAGAGAAATCCCAGAGGAAAAGGAAGAGGCTTTAGGGACCACATTGCATAGCATAGCAGAGAGTTCCAAAAGAAAATCAGCATGTGCTTTATAGGCTATAGCAAAATTGTTGACTGCATAGATCATGAAAGGCTATGGAATGCCCTTAAAGACATGGGAGTGCCACGACATCTGATAGTCTTGATGCGGAAGCTGTACTCAGGCCACTGTTAGAACAGAACACAGAGAAACAGAATGGTTCCCAATCGGTAAAGGAGTCAGATAAGGCCACATCATATCATCCTACTTGTTCAACTTATATGCAGAACATATTGTAAAGAAAGCAGGTTTGGACATGGAAAAAGGAGGAGTGAAAATAGGAGAAAGGAATATCAACAATCTGAGATACACAGATGAAACCATAATAGTAGCAGAATACCTCAAAGACCTGGAACAACTACTAAGAAAGATCAAGGAAGAAAGTTCCAGGACTGATTTACAGCTGAAAATCAATAGTCATATCTCACCACAGTGGCAAATGTGGCCCATGATCCTACCATACCTAACCTACTCTGCCTTACATCGACTGGGAGAGGTTTCTAGAGACTCTGATGGAAGTCATTCCAGCTTCCAGTTCCTTTTTAACTAGAGACAGAGATTGAGTTTGGGATCTTTTGTATGTAAAGCTCCTCCAGTGAATGTTGGCTTGTCCGCTACAAGTTTTCAGTCCTCATCGCATAGGACACCAGGCCAGACTGTTGTTGCATCTAGATCAGGAGCGTGATCTAGATCAAGACAGGACTCTTCCCATCCCTGCCAGTGGAAACTTTTTAACAGGAGATTCCAAAAGTGAAAACTTTTCATGTGGAACACACATGAAGAAAGTGCTCTGCCACTAAGCTCTTGGTCTTTCACATCCTCTCAACGTTTTTCACAAGGAGGGTTTAAAAGTTGGTTGCTGTGGCCAAAAAAAACCTCTGGAATAGGTAGAGATGGAGAGAAGATTCAAAATATTTGCAAAAGGATTAAATAACAGAAACAACAACAAAAAAGGGAGTTCTCAAGTTTTGGAAACCTTGATGAAAAGAATCATTGTGATTCAGGACTTAATCTGCATGAAAATCACACACACACACACACACACACACACACACACACACCCCTTTGCAAGAAAACAGCATTTTCTGCATCAAAACAAGTTCTTTTCTGAGAACAATCTTCCAACGCTCCTTCCTTGCAGCAAAGAGAAAAATGATAAAACTATTCATTCCCATCTACAAGAATGAAATTTACAAAGAGAAGCAGGGTAAAGAAGAAACCTGGCAGCCTGGATTTGTCTATGTGTCTCTTTGGGTACATTGAGAGGGCATCTGTATCTGTGGGAGTGAAGGCCTTGCTGGCTTGTGACCTTCAACACCGCCTCCTCCCTCCTCAGTCAGGTCCAGCAACTAAAGGGCCAGAAGACGCTGGAGCAGCAGGAATGGGGATCGATGGTGTGAATAATTTAGAGGGGGCCATTGGGGAGCAAGAGGTGTGGGGGCAGGTCAAGGCAGATGGGCACATCCCAATGACAGATTCACGGGCCCCACAGGGGCCAGGTCAGCAATGCATTGATGGAGCCGCCTGCTTCAGTGTGCTGACACTAAGAAAAGCCATGGGCATGCGCACTGCTGCAAACACCACCCAGCTCAGGAGTCTGTGCGCAGGGACGTAGCCAGGATTTTAGGAAGGGGGGGTCCAGACTAAGTGCCACCATTATAATGGGGCTTGGACACGGCGGCGCAGCAGCACACACCATTCATTTTTCTAATGGAAGGGGGGGGGTCCGGACCCCAAGAACCCCCCCTTGGCTACGTCCCTGCTGTGCTGGTGGTCCCAAAGGCTGTCTCCAGGTGGAAAGATATCTTAAGGCAGGAGTGGGCAAATCACAGTCAATGGGCCACACACTTCATGGCCCACGAAGCCCTCCCAAGCCCCAGAACCTCTGGAACCTCTGGTCTAGGAACCATGCCCTATGAGGAACAGCAGAGAGCTGGATACGTTTAGCCTGGAGAAGAGAAGGTTAAGAAGCGATATGATAGCCGTGTTTAAGTATTTGAAGGGATGTTATACTGAGGATGGAGCAAGCTTGTTTTCTGCTGCTCCAGAGAACAGGACACAGAGCAATGGATGCAAGCCACAGGAAAAGAGATTCCACCTCAACATTAGGAGAAACCTCTTGACAGTAAGGGCTTTTCCACAGTGGAACACACTTCCTCAGAGAGTGGTGGAATCTCCTTCCTTGGAGGTCTTTAAGCAGAGGCTGGATGGCCATCTGTTGAGGGTGCTTATATTGTGTCTTCTTGTATGACAGAGGAGTGGACTAGATAGCCCTTGGGGTCTCTTCCAGCTCTATGAAACTCCCCCCCCCCATTGATTGATTGATTGATTGATTGTCTTATATTTTATAGCCAGTGGCAGCTCAAAACCTCCCACAATGTTTCATAGAATCATAGAATCATACACTTATCCCTCTATGTTCCCAAATCAGCCCAAAACAAAACCATAAGTGATGTCACATCACTTATGTTAAAAAAGTAACCGGACAGACCTGTCCTCTCTGTGAAGAAGTGAAGACCATAGAGGTCACATCAGCACTGCTGGCTCTTCACCTCGGAGCGGAGGCTTGAAATTTATCTCCAGAGGCCTTCGTTTTAGGTCCAAAATCTATCTACAGAGGGCTAGGTTTTAACAGCATCATCCCCTCCTGCCTCAGCTGTGCCCAGAAAACCCAGTTTGCCTTCCTTAAAGTCTGTGAGCATGTGTCGCGGCTTACAGCAATTGTGGGAGGCTTTGCGAGAATGCAGCTCCCAAACCCAATGGAGCCATATTTCAGCATTACTGTAGCGCAGTGCCGGGCTCTCATCCATTCCCTTCCCCCTTGTTATTTATTGCCTCATTTTCTCTGTGGCGCCGCCGGCTGCTGAGGGAGCGAACCAGCCTGCTTTTCCCATCCCCCTTTTCCTATGGCTGGCTGAAATTGCTAGACTGAATAAAGTGGGGAAGGCAGGCTGTGGGGTAGAGAACAAGGCAAGGTGATGGAGGCGCAAGGGGAAGGGGGAACGACAATGATAAGGCAGCCATTTTAATTTTTTGGGTTACAAAGGCTGTGGTCCATGAGGTTTTGCAGTGGCACATCTTGGGGATTTTATGATCCTCCACCTGGCTTGGGTTCTTTGTGAATCTTTTTCATGATAAAGGCACAAGGAGAAATAAATATAGATACAGAGAGATGTACCACCAGTGGCTGTGACCTTCTTCCAAGGCTAGTTACACCTCCCACTAGTTGTACATGCATCTCCTCTGCACATCCTACTCCAGGTGCCACCTGGCCGATCTCTGGGGCTGGGAGAGAGGGAGATACTGGAAGCTGCCAGGCTT
>NC_056530.1:35031230-35043829 GCF_019175285.1 Sceloporus undulatus | reverse complement strand
CAAATGGCAAATCTTCCAGAGCTGGTAGTCCTCCAGAGGACTTTACCTATCCTTCTTCACGGCCACTCACTTCCTTACTGCCCCTTAAGTGTGGACCTCGTCTTCCTTCACTGGAAATTTTCAGATGGGCAAAAGTGATAGGAACAAGGACGTAGCCAAGGGGGGGGGGGTGGGGGGGGTCCGGACCCCAGGGACGTAGCCAGGATTTTGGGAAGAGGGGGGTCCAGACTAAGTGCCACCATTATAATGGGGCAGTGCACACCATTCTGTATCTAACAGAAGGGGGATCCGGACCCCATGGGGTCCCCTTGGCTACGTCCCTGCACATGACCATGGAGTTGTCCTCGACAACGCATGCTCTTTGGCTTAGTAATGGAGATGAGCACTGCTCCCTACAGTTGGACACAACTAAATCACAACTAGATCTCTTCCAACTCTATGATTCTATGATTCTATTCTATGATTTTAGACAATCTTTTCAAGAGAAAACCTTTACCTTTTAGAGTACCACCAGTGAAAGCATCAGGATTTTTGGATCAAGGTGGAGCAGGAATTTGGAAGCAGCCTCCCTATTCTTGGCCTAGCTCACTTGTCTGGCTGAAGCAACATTTCATGCTGAAACACACCTTCAAACCCATGGCAAGCAACAGTGTTGTCAAATTAACCATCACTTATGCAATTTCATGGCAACAGCAAGAAGCAATATCTTCAGGGAGAGTCTGAGCAGCTATCTCCTGGGGATGCTTTCACTAGAGAACCTGCAATGAGAAGCAGCTGAACCTGATGGTCCACAGGGCCCCTTCCAGCTCTGTATTTATACAAAGATGCTAAAGAGACCCTCTCCATTACAGAGCTTGAGGAGACCTCAAGGCAGAGTGTTTGCTTCCTAAAGTGACAAAAAAGGAGGAAGTGGCTGCCATTTCAGTGATATGGCTTATGTTAAGCCCTAATTCTGCATCAGCAAGGGCCGGTGAAGAACAGCAACTGGAACGTATTGTGACATCAGAGAATGTGGCACTTAATCTCCCCAAAGGCATCATTTTGGAGCTCTACATTCACATGGGAAAAGAAGAAGCCAAGATCCTGAAAGCTGAATGTTTATTTAGTATTTAGTCCTCATTTAGCTTGTACATAAACCAACCTGGGTAGGAAGTGGATTGCCCTCATGATGAGTCTTCTCCAGAACGCAGTTGCCAAATGATCCAAAACCAGTCCAGCCGGCTCCTGCATCTTTTAGCAACAGCCAGAATTCAATAGTAGTGTAATCTTCTATGCTGTGGGGATGGATGTTATGCCCACTAATGTCCACAGGTGATTGCCATTTGAAGGAGGAATGCAGCAGTTTGACTGCCAGAGCCTACTGGGAAGAAAAAGACTTTACCTCCTCCTCTTCTCTCCCTTTCTGGCTCAGGCAACCAAGGGGAAGTTTCATTTCCAGTTTAAACATTTTTGGCTATCTGACTATCTGCCCACCCATTTATGTCGGATAATCAAGACTCTAATGTAGATTCAACTGATCTCCTTGTGTGGGGCTACCAATTGGATCAGGACCATGTTTCCCCATACAAGCACGAGTGTAGTGGTGTAGCTACCAAAGGAATGTTAGCATACCTATGAGGAACGACTTAGAGAGCTGGGTATGTTTAGCCTGGAGAAGAGAAGGTTAAGAGGTGATATTAAGGGGTCCTGTTTAAATATTTGAAGGGATGTCATATTGAAGAGGGAGCAAGCTTGGATGCAAGCTACAGGAAAAGAGATTCCACCTCAACATTATGAGGAACTGCCTGACAGTAAGGGCTGTTAGACAGTGGAACAAACTCCCTCGGAGTGTAGTGGAGTCTCCTTCCTTGGAGGTCTTTAAGCAGAGGCTGGATGGCCATCTGTCGGGGATGCTTTGATTTGGATTTCCTGCATGGCAGGGGGTTGAAATGGATGACCCTTGTGGTCTTTTCCATCTCTATGATTCTATGATTCTCATGGGAGAAGGAAATGCCTTCATTTTGCACCACTGTCTATGAGTACCCCACTCTCTGCATGTGGCTACAGACAGTGCTTGTTGCATAACAGAAGATTTATCCCCTTCTGGTCTCACTTTCATGCAATACATTGTCAATGGTAACTGCCTCTGGATGCAAGCCATAACAAATAAGGCAAGCATTGACTTTATCATGTTCTCTTGAACCTCCAGGCACATGCTGTTCACTCCCCAACCCTGACAGACACACAGAGATTGCACACACCCTTCCTTGCCATTGACGTCTCTGATGCCAGGAAATGCCTATGCGCAATATCACCCAAAGGATCCCCCACAGGCAGAACCCACAGGTGCTTCTGGATTTTCCTTTGTTTCCCTTCCAACCCCGTCTGCTTCTTTCCCAAGTGCCGGCAGCTCTGTCTGGGATCGCAGCCTTTGGTGTTAATTAGTTGGTGATTAATTGCATCACCACCCCAATATTGATGGTGCCTGCCATTCCCCAATTGGATTCATGTCACTTAATACGCTAAGTGGGAGCCATTGATATTCAACAGGCCAGATTCAAAGGACTATTTACCCAGGCCCTGATCTCACAGATGGCTTTGCTGGCTAGCCTGGTGTCTGTTGTTCATGCACCTTCCAAGCAGGTGGTAGTCAGACCTATGCACTCAGAACATGCGCTTCAGTTCTGGCAGCAAAGGCCCTGGCTCAAGTGAAGGTTTGGAGGTATTCATTTAAGAGCTGGCAGTAGACATGCAATTCTTGCTCCAAATCCAGAGCTCTCAAACTCAAGAACCTTCCTGTAAGGTGTGAAGTCCAATAGCAATCTTTGTAAACTGCATTAAACAGAAGATGGGGGAAGCGGAGAAGGAGTCTTGTACCACCTTTGACTGATTTATTTCAGAATTGGCTTTTGTGGATATTATTATTATTATTATTATTATTATTATTATTATTATTATTATTTATATAGCACTGTAGATTTGCACAGCGCTGTACATAAAAACAACAAATATAAACCTGCATCAATCCACTTCTTCAGGTGCGCTGCTAATGGAATACAATATTATGTGGTATTTGTCATATTGTATTCCATCAATGCTGCCTAAATACCCTGAAGGTATCAGTTCCTGAAAGCCAAGCAGGGTCAGACTTGGTTAGCACTGGGATGGGTGACCACCACTGAATGCCAGGTGATGTAAGCTATATTTCATAGGAAGGAAATAGCAAACCATCTGTCAGTATCCCTTGCCTAAGCAAACTATCAACTTTTGAATTATAGAATCCTATAGCTGGACGAGACTCCAAGGGCCATCCAGTCCAATACCTGCCATGCAGGATGACACAAGCAAAACACTCCTGACAGATGGCCATCCAACCTCTGTTTAAAAACCTCCAAAGAAGGAGACTTCACTGCACTCCAATGGAGTGTGTTACTATCAAACAGCTCTTATCACCAGGAAGTTCCTCCTAATGTCTAGGTGGAATCTCTTTTTCTGTAGCTTGAATCCATATCTCGGGGTCCTATTTTCTGGAGAGGCAGAGATCAAACTTGCTCCATCCTCATTCCCTTCGAATATTTAAACATGGCTATCCTGTCACCTCTTAACCTTCTCTTCTCCAGGCTAAATATACTCAACTTTCTAAGTCGCTCCTCATAGGGATTTATGGTTCACCATTTTGGTCACCCTCCTCTGGACACACTCCAGCTTCTCAATATCCTTCTTGAATTGTGTTCAGAACTGGACACAGTGTTCCAAGTGAGGTTTGACTAAAGCAAAATAGTACTATTAGGAACTGTATAGACAGCCCATAAGGGGCGGCTGTATGCCGCCTCTGGAAGTGCTGGGTTGGGGACATGGCAACCACATGCCATGCTCGCAACCCAGTGCAAAAAGAACCCTCAAATGGTGGGTTATTTTTCAGCCCCAGAAAGGATGGTTTGGCATTCTGATGCCCCTTTAGTGCTGCATTGTGTAGATACAGCGCCAGAGTGGTGTCATCTTGGCACACACCATATAAATGGGCACCCCCCAAAAGGGCGCCATGCGAGGGGGGACTCTTGAGTTCTCGAGTTTGGAGTGGTACATAGAATCCCTTGAACTGCAGCATTAAAGCTGTCTTTGTTGTTGTTGTGTGCCTTGAAGTTTTTTCCTTCAGGTTATATCATGGCATTTTCTTGACAGGATTTGTTCAAAATAAGTTGCCTTTTCCTGAGGTTGAGAGCATGTGACTTGCCCAAGGTCCCCCAGTGGGTTTCATGACCAAGCGGGGAATCAAATCCTGGTCTCTAGAGTCTCCATAGGCCAACACTCAAACCACTATGTCATGCTTGTTCTCTGTTTGCAAAGAATTCTAAACATCAGACAAAACTGCACAACTGATGAAGCCATTGTGCTTAGAGTGGTGTCAGAATCATATAATTGTGTGGTGTGGATACATCCAGAAGCTGAGAGATAAATGCTTTGCTCAAGGGCAGCCATGTCAGAGAATCCTTCCCTCCTCATTCTCATTAAATCAACACCCTTTGGCAACAGAGGCAGATCATTCTGAGATCTACCAATAGATCTTGATCTTCAAAGTACAGGGTTGGCATTGTGTTGGAAGCATTTCATTTCTCCTCAGCCTGCAAAAGGGTCCAGAAAGAAAAGAAGCAGGAAAGAAAAGGAGCCATCTTCACCTCCTTCTCTTCCTTTAACAGCAGTCTGATCAGGAGAAATTATCAAGTCACATTTATAACAACATAAACAGGATCAACAACATACCTTTCAGAGATGAAAACCTGGGCTCATATGGCTGAATAACATCAGAATTTAGTCAAATGTTATATCAATATCAATAGCATTTACATTTCTATACCACTCAGTAGTCTCAGTAGTCTCAGTGGTTTACAATGTGTATACCGCTTAATATGGAACTCAGTAGTCTCTAAGCGGTTTACAACATGTAAGCCCCCAACAAGCTGGGGACTCATTTTAGCAACCTACAGAAGGATGTTGAATATGAGTCAACAGTGTGATGCAGCAGCTAAGAAGGCCAATGCTATTTTAGGCTGCATCAATAGAAGTATGCTGTTTAGATCAAGGGAAGTAATAGTGCCACTCTATTCTGCCTTGGTCAGGCCTCACCTGGATCAGACCTCACCTGGACTGCCAAAGACTGTTGAACAGCCCTTACTGTCAGGACGTTCCTCCTAATGTTGAGGTGGAATCTCTTTTTCTGTAACTTGCATTCATTATTCCAAGTCCTGTCCTCTGGAGCAGCAGAAAACAAGCTTGCTCCCTCCTCAATATGACATCCCTTCAAATATTTAAACAGGACTATCATGTCACTCTTAATCTTCTCTTTTCCAAGCTAAACACCTCCAGCTCCCTAAGTCTCTCCTCATAGGGCTTTGCGGTTATCAGATCTTTCACCATTTTGATTGCCCTCCTCTCAACACACTCCAGCTTGTCAACATCGTTTTTGAATTGTGGTGCCCAGAATCAAACATGGTATTCCAGGTGAAGCCAGGACCAAAGCAGAATAGAGTAGTACCTTTACTTCCCTTGATCTAGACCAGTGGTCCCCAAACCTTTTCCAGCTACTGGCCGCTTTCCTCTTGGGTGATGACCCTAGAAAACACTCTCATGTGTACCGTATATACTCAACTATAAGTCGACCTCATGTATAAGTCGAGGGCAAGTTTTGGATTTTGATATGACCCATGGATAAGTCACGGGTAAAATTTAGGAGCATACAGCAAATGATCTAAAGGATGAAGCAAAGCAAAACAATGTCAAAGAACTTACAAAATTCCAGCAGACATAACCTTTTATTCTCACTCTTAAGGATGAATGGTTTATACTCTTGCTTTTCACCAGGGGATGGTTCCTTCTTTTAAATAAGAGTTAAAATACAGTACTTACATTGATCCATGGATAAGTCAACTCAGGTTTTTGGGGTGAGGTTTTTGGCCTAAATGTCTAGATGTATACATATACAGTACTCAACATTAAGAGAAGCTTCCTGACAGTAAGAGCTGTTCAACAGTGGAACATACTCCTTCCTCGGATGTAGTGGAGTCTCCTTCCTTAGAGGTCTTTAAACAGAGGCTGGATGGCCATCTGTTGGGGATGCTTTGATTGTGAGTTCCTGCATGGCAGAAGGAGGTTGGACTGGATGACCCTTGTGGTCTCTTCCTATTCTATGATTCTATGAGTAGCAGAGCAGCTCCAACCTGTAAGCGATGTCCCAGCAAAGCTCACAAAGCTTGAGCAGGATTCCAAATTTGAAAACTGCTTTTTGCCATTGCTTCTCCCCCACTGCCTCATTCTCATAACTCCTTGCTCTAGTAGTCAGATTGACCAAAATGGTGCCACTCTGAGCCACAGAAGTGATGCCCCGCATTCATGCCTTGCAAGAGTTTGCCAACTACCGGTGCCACCACCAGTCAAAGGTAAAGCTAAGGGAATGAGCTCATGCGGGCAGGCAAACAGCGGGCAAACACTACCACACAAAATGAGCATCAAGTCTATGTGGTGGTTTTAAGGGACCCTGAAAAGAAGTTTCATTCAACCCTCAGCCCCACCATGGCCCTAAAGGCCACTGGTCCCTCTTGTCTTTCTTGCACATCAATACTTTGACTGAAGGCCCCACTGCCACCGTCTTTCCCTTCACCCTCCATAGATCTTTCCACCACGACCCTGGGGGGCATACTGCCCACTTTGGGAATCACTGATCTAGACACTATACTTCTATTGATACAGCCCATAATCACATTGACCTTTTTAGCTGCTGCATCACACTGTTGCCTCATGTTCCACTTGTGGTCTACTAAGACTCCTAGATCCTTTTCACATGTAGTGTTGTTAAGCCAGGTGTCCTCCATCCTATATCAATGTGTTTCATCCCCCCCTCCCTAAGTATAGTACCTTACATTTCTCCCTGTTGACATTCATCTTGTTAGTTTTGGCCCAGCTTTCTAATATATTGAGGTCATTTTGATTTTTTTAATCATGTCCTCTGGAATCTAATACTCCATCTCCTAATTTGCAAATTTCATAAACATGCCCTCTATTCTTTTATCCAAGTCATTGGTAAAGATGTTGATTAGCACTGGGCCCAGGACAGGACCCTGTGGGACCCCACTGGTCACTTCCCTCCAGGATGAAGAGGAGCCATTGCTGAGCACCCTTTGGCTTCGGCTGGTCAACCAATTACAAATCCACCTAACAGTTGTGTTGTCTAGCCCACATTTTACTAGCTTGTTTGCAAGAATATCATAGGGAGCCTTGTCAAAGGCCTTACTGAAATCAAGATATGCTACACCATCGTTCTTTTGAGGACGAGAGAGTGGGACTTGCTCAAGATCACCCAGTGGGCCTCCATGGCTGAGCAGGGATTTGAATCCTAGTCTCCTGGAGCCCTAGTCAAACACTCAAAGCCCTACATTACATTGTCTTTTGGGCAATTTTTCAACATTGGAATAGTAGGGGTATTTTAATAATAATAATAATAATAATAATAAAATTTATTTATATCCCGCCCTTCCAAAAAGATCAGGGCGGCGTACAATAATGCAACAAGTGCAAACAAATACAAGTTAAAAGTATACAACATCAATAATATACAATCTAAAAACAATAGCAAAGGCCCCGATAGCCCATCCTCATGGCCACGGAAGAGGAGGGAGGCCCACAGGGTATTTAGTCGGGGAATGGCTGCTTAAATAGGAAGGTTTTGAGATCCTTCCTAAATTGGGCCAGGGTGGTGGATGAGCGGAGCTCTATGGGCAGCGTATTCCAAAGGGCTGGGGCAGCTGTGGTAAAGGCCCTTCTAGAAGTGGAAGCTAGCCTAGCCCCAGGCACCTTCAGTAGTTGCTGCCCAGATGTTCTGAGGGTGCGAGGCGGATTGTACGGGGAGAGGCGGTCCTTTAGGAATCCTGGACCCAAGCCATTGTAAAGGCAAAAGATGTTTGTGTATCTTGGGGGTAAAAGGCAGCATTGTGTAGTGGTTCAAGTGTTGGAGTGCAACTCTGGAAGACCCAGGTTTGAATTCCTACTCAGGCACAGAAATGCCCTAGGTTTCTCTCAGTCTCAGAGGAGGGACATAGCAAATCTCTTCTGAGTAAAATTTGCCAAGAAAACCCTAGGACAGAGTCGCCATAACTAGGTGTCCACTACAGTTACAGAAAAATCACCAAAACACCATAATTATCATAAGATAGCCATCTCTTTTCCCTCCTGTCCACATAAAAAACAAGATGGATGGATCGATGGAAGGATGGAGAAAGGGTCAAAAAGGTATCTTCCTCAGTGTTTTCATTGCTATTTGCTTCCTACATTTGCACCTCACCAAAGGAGAGCCGCCAGGCAGATTTCCTGCACCCAGAATCAGTCATATATGTTGAACTATGATACCCATCAGCCCCAGGTAGCACAGCCAGTGGTTGAGGATGATAGGAGTCAAGTTCCAGCAAACTCTAAAAGTTCCTTGTTTCCTCACCTTTGAAAGAGGTTACCACCCATGGCTGAAAGGCAGGGTGGGATAATGGTTAAGGACCAGGACTTGGGAAATGCAGATTCTAGCATCTATTCAGCCATGAACTTTAATATCCTTGGACCAGCCATTCAGTGCCTCTTGCTCAGCCCAGCTTATCTTATATGGTTGTTGTGAGTATAACATGAAGAAGAAGGGACCCATGTAAGCTTAGACTTGGAGCTCAGGTCAGAAAGACATGTAGCAAATAAATAAATACTAGGTTGAAATCTGGTAAGATGAGATTCCTGTGGTGGCATGAGGCTAGACACAAAATTCACCTGTAGTGGGCTGCAGAACTGACCCTCCAAACTATTGGAAAGGCTCCCCCACAAGTCCAACTGGCAATACTATAAACCCTCCCAGTCCCTACATTGACATTACCAGACATCTCAGACCTTTGGGCATTCCAGTTTTCCCCAAAGGCACTTCCATTCCTATTCGGACAGCTTGAAACACAAGAGAGGTTTGTGGGCATGAATCTCCGCTTACCCACCTATCAAGGGAGGGCAAAGGTTGGCTCCCTCAGGCTGCTTGCCTGCTGGCAGGCAGGGAAGCATGCCAGTCGGCTTCATGCCGCCGCCGCTTGTCTCGCCGGCCTGCTCCCAACAGAGCCCCGTGGTTTCACCACGGCTGTGTCTCCATCTCTCTTCACACCTCGCTTGGCATTTCCTTGGATTGCTCACTCTGCTGCCTTTAGCCTTGGCAAAAAAGCAGTCTGCAAGGGGTTAAGATGCCCAAGCCATGCTGGGGACAGGAAACAAGGGCAGAACTTGAAGATGTTACTATTCGGGGATTATTTATTTAGACTCTCCAAAATGTTCAGGCTGTACTGGCTTATACATACTGTGGTTCAAATACATAACTTTTCCAACCTCTAACCAGGGTGCTGGTGGTTGCCCAAAACATATTCCCTGATTTGGGGTTCTCCTAAAGGGGCATGGCAGGCAGTAGTTCCTGGAGGCTTGACTGGGTAGGCCTGAAAAAAATTAGTGAAAATTCACAAGCAATGCCAAAGTTCCTGTATTTTTAATGCAAAGGGATCTTAAAGCACGTTTAACAAAGAAAAAAGGTGGGAGCATGAGCTTTTGTAGACTTAGGGGGAAAACAGACAGGTGCCGCTCCTTTGAGCACTGGATCAGGTCTATGGCAACTGCACAGTGCAGCCCCAATCTGGCAAAATGCCTCTCCTTTTAGAACCAGCAAAAAGGCACCCTTGCCACGGCGGTGGCACTTTTTGGTGTGTGTCATACAAACACCACGCTAAAGGAACACTGTGATACCGCCCATCATGTGGTTGGTTGGTCAGCATGATGCCAGCATGACGCCGGTGTGGAGGGAGCATTGGGCCATGCAGCGTCCAATTACCACACCCCCACGCCGTCCCCATGCCAGCGCTTCAAGCCGGTCTGTACAGCCTCCAAGTCTGCTAGGAGAACTCATGCTTCTATTTGTTGGTTGGACTCAAAGATACTACAAGATAGCTTTGAATACTGAGTTTGCAGACTGATACGGCTATGTCTTTGCATTTTTAATGGTTGCATAAAAGATGGAATTTTGATAATTATTGCTTATTATCCATTTGTGTGACATGCAACATGTGCAGTAATGCCCTTTTTTACACAACTGGGAGCCCTCTCCAGTTGGCCCATCGGTGAAAATGAGCTATGACAACTGTGGATCTTCCATGGATAGAGGCAGTGTACCAGATTCCACAGGACAAGCCATAGGGAAGAGGGATTACCTCCATAGGCTATTTGTGGCTTTTGGTGCTTAGAAACAGGGTAATGAGGGAGGCTGGGCTTCTAATTCTACTCTTTCTTTCGTGTTCTTTTTATTACATTCCTCCCTCATTTTTCCAGCAAGGAGGCCAAAGTGCCGTATGTGCTTCTTCCTCTCACTTCTTCTATCCTCCGAATGACCCTGTGAGGGAGGCCAGGCCCAAAGATCACAAGATTGGAGCCTGGAGCTTCCCAGTCCTCAGTTCAACATTCTTCTGACCACCCACTCATTTTCCCCTATCTCCTTCCTTTCATCTGGCTGGCGAAAGTGCACTCTGGGGAATGGGGTGGGGGTCTGCATATAATCCAGAGAGGCCCCATTCTCCTTCCTCTGGGTTCCCCCAACCCTCTCTCCTCACCCCACCTCTTCCAGGCTGAAGACCATGGCTTTGGAGTTGCCAGTGGAATGGGAAGTAGCCTGATCCCATTCAAATGTAGATCTAGAGGATTGTCTTGGTATTGAAACCCAAGAAGGGACAGTTTAATCCTTTACTATAATCCTTTTTGAGTTGGGGGTCTGGGGATTGGAGGGGAAGGGAGCAGAGGCCCATAGCTACTCTCCTTCCCATGTTCTTCCTCCTCCACCCCCTCACTCCATTTTACACTAGCAGAACACGGACTGGGTGTGCTGTTTCACTTGGTAATGGAAGAATTTCAGTGTGTTGAGCCACATTAGTGTTTTATATACTGTACTTGAATTGGTTAATAATTCAAAATAATTTAATAAAGACAAAATATTGGACTCGCGCGACCAGCAACAAAATGTTGCATTCGAGAGCTCTTTGGTTCAGGTTGCCACGGAACAAGCCCACCAAGCCCTTTTTCAAGGTGTTCCATTTCATCCCAGTTTTCACCCCCTGCCCCCAGATGGTTAGCATTTCTGTGTTCATAGATTCATAGAGTTGGAAGATCAGATCTAACCACTGGCTCAGTGCAGGATCACAAGCTAGAGCATCCTCCCCAGAAGGTAGCTGTCCGGCCTCTTTTTGAAGGTGTCCAGAGAAGGAGATGAAGTTGCACATTGCTATGCAACTGGTTCCACTATCAATCGCTGTCACGGTTAAGAAATTCCTTCAAATGGTCACCCAAAATCTACCCTCCTGTAACTTAAAATCATTAGACCTAAATTCTACTTTTTGAGGCAACAAAGTGCAAGCCTGCATTCTCCTCTTTGTGGCAGCCCTTGAGGTATTTAAAGAGTGTGAACTTGTCACTCCTCAGTCTTCTATTCACCAAGCTAAGCATGCACAGCTCCTTCATCTTCAATATGTTTTGTTCTCCATACCTTTTATCATCCTTATTGTCCTTCTCTGAACTCACTCGTTTTTCTATATTCTTCTTCAAATGAGGCACTTAGAACTGAACACAGTACTCCAGATGACACCCAACCAATGCCATGGAACTATTACTTCCTTCGATTTGGAAACTATGGCGGGTTATAGACCGCCGCTTTGAGGCGGTCTGCCGCCGCCGCCGCTTGCTCTGTGCGGGAGCCGTAGCAGCCACACCGCGCGGAGCAAAAAAAAAAGGAGCACCAAGATGGAGCTCCATCTTGCGGTGCCTCTATGATGTAGCGAGGCGCCGCTGGTACATTCGCGACGTCATAGGCGCCGCGACACGTTCGGACGCTGTGCGTCTGATACGTAAAGATGGTGCCGGCCGTGTGGAACGCCGGCGCCATAATGTACGGACAGAGTCCGTATTAGACCCAGGGGCGTCTAGAAGAGACGCCCCTTTTTTAAAATGGGACATCCTGCGGACGTCCCAAGTGCCGGTGTGTAACCGGCCAATGTAACTGATGTAGAAAACTGGTCCTGAACTGTGGAGATCCCCATCAGTCCGTGATTCTCCTTATTAGCATTTCCCAACACTCAAGAAACAAATTTTTCAGTTATTTCATTTAAAAAAATACATTTTTTCAATCCCTACTTAAAATATGTCTCTGCTTGGTTCTTAGCATGACAGACAGCAAAGTGATGGTTGACATTACAGAATATTAAAAAGATCAAGGGTATTTTAATACCAGCTGACAGACATTTAAGTGCTTCTGCATTTTTATCTTGATTTACAGGGATTTAACACTACTCCATTAGCATTAATGGGAATTGTGGATGTAATTCTGTTCATGTTGAAGTGCAGAATAATTGTATATTCTGCTTTCTACTCTGCCATGCATGAGTCTTAGAAGAGGTGGGCAATATTTAACATATGTTATTTCTTCGATGGTTTTCTCAGGGGTTTAGTAATGGTATCTTAATGCAGAAATGAACTGTTAAAAATATACGTTTTACATACTCACAGGTATGAAATGATGGACACAAAAA
>NC_056530.1:34970940-35031130 GCF_019175285.1 Sceloporus undulatus | reverse complement strand
AATATACCACTTGCCTTCCTTGCTGCAGCATCATACTGATGGCTTATATTCAATTTATGTTCAACGATAATCCCAAAGTCCTTTGCAGATATAGTACTATTGGGCCATGAAGCCCCCATTCTATACTCATGCATTTGGTTTTTGTGGCCTAAATGTCTCTCTCAAGTTCCATTTTATTTATTTCAGCCCAGTTTTCTAGTTAATCGAGGTCATTTTGAATTCCGTTCCTATTTTCCAATATGTTAGCTGCCTGTCTCACTGGTCTATTCCTTACCTAGTCAGTTTTCTAATCAAAATGTTATGGAGGACCTTACCAAATGCTTTGCTGAAATCCAGATAAATGACATCCAAAGCATTCCCACCATCTACTAAACTAGTGACCTGATAAAAAGATATAAGGTTACTTTGGCAGGATTTTACTCTCAAACTAATTACTGCATTGTCATCAAGATACTTGGAGACAGACATCTGTGTAATCTGTTCTAATATTATTCCTGGTGTTGAGTTCAGGCTGACTGGCCTGTAGTTAACTTTAAAAAGCAAAACGAGGAACACAGTGCATCTGGCCCTGCAGATCTGATCTCATTTAGGTTATCAAGATGATTCCTGTCTAAGTCCTTATCCATTTTTATTTGCAACCCAGATGACAGCCAAAATAAAGCTGCTTCGAGTCACAGTGGAGGTATGGTGTTTCAATGATGCATGCGTCCTAAGAGTCCAGAAGCCACACCAAAGCCACGATCCAGTTCTAAGGACTGGAACACAGTTTTGGTGCAGCTTTCGGACTCTTAGTACGCATGCATCATTTAAACAGCATGTCTCTAAAGTGACTCGAAGCAGCTTTATTTTGGCCTTTCTATATGGGGCCATAGTTTAGCAGCAGTACATGTGAAAAGGAGCTTGGGATTGCTGAGTGTGATGATGAAATAAAGAAGGACAATCATATTTTAGCCTACATTAATAGAACCACAGTTTCCAAGTTAGGGGAAATAATAGACCCACTATATTCTGAGCTTGTCAAGCCTCATTTGCAGTCCTCTGTTCAGTTCTTGATGTCTCATTTTAAAAAAAAGATATAGGCAAGTTAGAGTAGCTTAAGAGAAGGGCAACAGAGATGATAAGAGGTAAGGAGAACAAACCATATCAGGAGAGGTTTTGGGGCTGGGCATGTTCTGCTTGGTAAAGAGAAGTTGGTGATACTTTTTAATACCTCAAGGACTGTTGCAGAGAGGAGACGTCAGGCATGTTTTCTGCTGCCCCAGAATCATAGAATTGGAAGAGACCACAAGGGCCACCCAACCCAACCCCATTCTGCCATGCAGGAAATCACAATCAAAGCATCCCTGACAGATGGCCATCCAGCCTCTGCTTAAAGACCTCCATTAAGGGAATTTCTTAGAAAGAAGGACAAGGTCTGATGGTTTTAAGTTACAAGAGAGTAGATTTTGATTAGAAGGAACATTTGAAGTAACTTCTTGACAGTAGAGCAGGTTGGTGGCAATTGAACCAATTACCTCAAGAGGTGGTAGATCTCACTCTCTGGACATCTTCAACAAGAGGCTGAGAGCTGCCTGCTGTGGATGTTCAAGTTGAAGTTCTTGCCCTGAGCAGGGGGTTAGATTTGATGGCTATGAGGATCCTTCCAACTCTATGATTCTGTTGATTCTATGTATGGTGTCACCCAAAGTGTGTATGGAACTGTGGTTCGTGATCATATTCATATGATCTTGACAAAAGTCCCCCATGATGTTCTTGCAACCAGGTTGGTGAACTAGGGGCCAGACAGTGTTACTGTTAGCTGGATTCATAATTGGTTGGCAGACCAAACCCAGAGAATTGCTCTTCGTTCTGGGGGGGAAAGTGGCTAGTTGGATGCCTCAGAATTCTGTCCTGGCTCCTGAGCCCAGTGTTGTTTGACATCTTTATAAATAACTTAGATGACGGAATAGAAGGGCCGCTGATCAAATCTGCAGATGACTCCAGATTAGAGAGGGTAGCTAATGCCCTGAAGGACAGGAATAGAATTAAAAATGACCTTGATGGATTGGAGAGCTGGACAAAAACTTACAAAATGAATTTCAGCAGAGATAAATGTAAGCTACTACGTTTAAGCAGGAAAAATGAAATGCACAAATATAGGATGGGTGACACCTGGACTGAAAGCAACACATGTGAAAAGTATTTAGGGGGTCTTAGTACATGACAGGCTAAACATGAATCAGCAATGTGATGCAGTGGCCAAAAAGGCAAATACAATTCTAGGCCGCATCAAATAGGAGCATAGTGTCCAGATCAAAGGAAGTCATAGTAGCGTTTTACTCTACTTTGTTCAGATTTCAGCTGGAATAGTAAGCCTAGTTCTGGGCACTACAGTTCAGGGACACTGACAAGCTGCTATGTGTCCAAAAGTCAAGAAACCAAGCCTTATGAAAAATGACTTAGGAAGATTGATATGTTTAGCTTAGAGAAGAGAAGAATGAGAGGTGACATGATAGCCATATTGAAATATCTGAAGGGATGACATATAGAAGATGGAGCCAATTTGTTTTCTGCTGCTCCAGAGGCTAGAACGTCAACCAATGGATTCAAATTACAAGAATAGGGAATCCAACTAACCTTTGTGGTAGTAGTGGCATCAACCCATTTCTGACTTATGGTGTCTTCCTTGTGTTTTCTTGGCAAAATTTGTTCACGGGAGATTTGCCATTGCCTTCCCCTGAGACTGAGAGCAAATGAGTTGCTCAAAGTCACACAGTGGGTTTCATGGCCAAGTGGGGATTCACTACATTACTCTGGCTCCAAAAATCCCTATCCTCTACTGCCTTGCCCAGATCCTGCAATCCCTTGCCTACAACCCCCTGATTGAGTCTGTCCTTCTGGTTTGTAGTCTTCCTCTCTTTCTTCTAGCCTCTACCTTTTCAACATTATTGTTTTTCCTAGTGATATGTGCCTTCTCAGGATGTGGCCAAAGTACGATAGTCTCAACTTGATAATCTTTGCTTCCAAGGATAGCCCTGGTCTGATCTGTTCAAGAACCCATTTGTTTGTCTTCTTGGTTATCCATGGGATCCTAAGTACTCTTTTCCAGCACCACATTTCTGGTGACTTGATGGCAAATAACAATTTAAAATTCAGTACCACAGGAAAACCTTGTGCAGTGAAATTCAAAATTCATACAAGAGAGATACAAAAAAGTGAAGTCCAGCCAGATGGCTTTATGTATGAGTTGGGCCTGGCAAAATCTGGGATATAGAAGGGTGGAGCTTGGAGAGAATGAAAATTCACAGGTGGAGACCAGGTATACTTGATAGATTTGAGACTGGAATAGCAGACTCTTATGGGTCGAGCCATAGCCACGATGGTGGTGGAGGAGTTTATGGGCAGAACTTGATGATCTGGAGGACAGTTCCAAGAAAAGGGCCAGGCATAGGTGGGACTGAGTCAAAACTTGGCGATTCAAGGATGGACTCATAGGCTGAGTCGGCTGAATTATAGGCAGTGGTGGCTTAGGGCAAATGAATCTGCTTTTGGTTTTCATATGAACTTTAAAGGTAAAATAGGTGCAGCACCTTGGAGAATGCCTTTACACTTCAGCCAAAAAGCTGGAGCATATTCGCAGAAGCCAATGCAACGGAATCTGTTAAGAACCGAAGCTTAGCATCTTCTCGTTTCATACTCTGCAGGTTCCCTCTCGGCGTAAATACCTGCCGTATGAGAAGCCACTTTTATACCTTGGGGGCCAGATCTCCCTTGCATCGCCCCCCCATCCCCACGATTGGGGCGGATGGGGTTTAGCCCCATCAGAATTCGCAGGGGAATCGGGCAAGCTGGAGCGGAGGAGACATTGACTCAACCCGACGAACCATGAGAGCCTCATTCAATTTTAACGAGTGCCGTGTCGCTAAAAAAGGAAACAGGAAATAGAACAATGGGCACAATTGGGGGGAGGGCAGAAAGACACACACACACACACACACACACACACACACACACACAGAGAGACTGTGGGATCTGGGTGAACTGAGTGGTTTGGGAAGTTATCTCCATTGGTGTGCCTTTCGTGCCATAGGAAGGGATGTGCTAGTGAAATACGAACCATTTCCCGCTGAGATATAATTGTTCTATTTCTGAACCAGGAAAATATACCCTCCAAATGTCCCAATTTATCAGACAGTCCTGATTAATCCGCTATCATCCTACCATTTTCAGGCGCTTTCAAAATGTCCCAGCTCCTCTCTCCTCCTAACATAGAATCATAGGGGATTATCAGATGGGAAAAGGATGTCCTTGTCCCGTCCTTCCTGCACAATCGCAGAAAGGAGTTTGACATGACATCATGCTTACCCGAACATCATCCTGTCCAGGAAGTGTGAGTGACAGTAATCACGCAAAAGATTTTCACATGACGTTGTGCTGATCCTGTCATTGTCCCGTCATTGAAATGGAATTGTCCTGGCATTTTGTATTAATGGGAGTTCGCATTAATAGCATTCCACTTCAATTACAAGATAATGATAGGATCAAGGCTACATTTAAGAAAGGCTTTTGTGCGATTGCAGTCCTGGATGGGATAAGGACAAGAAAGGGATCCCGAACCTGTCCCATCCCTGTATGATAATTTCCATAGAGTTGGAAGAGACCCCAAGGGCCATCCAGTCCAACCAGTTCTACTATGTAGGAACACAGAATCAACACATCCCGACAGATGGCTAACCAGCCTCTTTTTAAAAACCTCCAAAGAAGAAGACCACCACTCTCCAAAGGAGCGTCTTCTACTGTTGAACAGCCCTTACTGTCAAGAAGTTCCTCCTAATGTTGAGGTGGAATCTCTTTTCCTGTAGCTTGCATCCATTGCTCTGTGTCCTATCCTCTGGAGTAGCAGAAAACAAGTTTGCTCCATGCTCAATACAACATCCCTTCAAATATTTAAACAGGGCTATCATATCACGTCTTAACCTCCTCTTTTCCAAGTTAAACATCCCCAGCTCTTTAAACTGCTCCTCATAGAGCATAGTATCACTTTCCTCCTTTGACCTCAGCTTACTTCAGTTGCTGCAAACTGAGTTCAAGGTGCAAAAGGAGTTTGCATGCAACTCAGCAGAGGGAGAAGAGAGGAGGTGGCTGAGAGAGGAGAGGGCTGAGGCTGGGCCTTCCCAGGATGCTCAGGCAAAAGCAAACTACTGCAGCCCCCCTACTTTGCTTGTTCTTCTTCATTCATATTATTTGCCATCTTGACTGCACTCCGATATTTCTTGGCCACGCATATCCCAGTTTTCATCTGTGAAATGCTGGAGGGTATGGTGATCAGTGTGGCAACAAGCTACAACTAGTGCTTTTGGACACAGACACCCACACCCATATATTCAGTTTCTACTTGAATGGGGCTTGTTCAACCCCGTCACAAGATGGAGGCAGGAAAGCCTAGGGATGCATTTTGTGTATGTGCCTTCCAGCTGCCAGTCAACTTTTGGCAATGGTATGAATTTCCTATGGTTTTCTTAGGCAAGGAATACTGAGGAGTGGTTTACCATTTTCTTCATCTGAAATGCAGCCAACAGCACCTGGCCTTCCCTTCATGGTCCTCCATCAAAGTACTAACCAAGCCTGACCCTACTTAGCTTCTCAGATCAGACAGGATTAATCTGCTGGATGTGGTTCATTAAAACACACACACACACACACACTTGGACTTTAAAAAAAAATTGTCTGAGTTGAGGGGGATTTTGTATCCCAATAAAAATCCCAACATAGGACCTTATCACACTAGAAGATAAATCCCACTCAGAAACGAGATTAAAAATTAGGGGGGAAAACCCGCAAATGCGGGAGGTTTTTCAGACAACATTTCTTCCAAACAGCAATAACACGAAAATAAAGCCAATGGAAAGTGGATAAAAATGACACCTTTTTACTTTCAGGAAAAAGGTATATTTTTTTGTCCGCTCTCTATTCACTTTATTTTTGCGTTATTGTTGTTTGGTGCAAACGCGTCTGGAAAAACCTCCTTGTGGTTGTTTTTTTGTACCTTAAACAAAATGGTATGGGGTGTATTTATTATCCTTCTTTCCTTCCTCCGTTTCAAAAAGTATGTTCAGTTGTGCAGGCAGAAAGAAGTTATACCCATATCAATAGATAAGCACTGGCACCTGTGCCTGCTCAAAAGCCCCACAGCTTCTCTGACTGACAATCCTCAGTGTGACAGTTAACAATTCCTATGCCCTCTGCCACATGCTCAGAAACCCTCCCAGCTTCTCTTATGATAGTTTATGTAAAAAAAAACCCACTCTGAAATGAAGCTTGGTTTAAGGAGTCCTTCACTGCCAAAAACCTGTGTCTAATCTGACTGTGAACTCTAAAAACAATAGAAGCTTCTGATTCGGTGTTGGCCACGATCCACAAAGAATCTGCTGGGTTTGATCACAAAAAGAGTTTTGGTGGTATTTGCCCACAATTTATGGAAGAGTCTCATAGAACATAGAGTTGGAAGAGACCACAAGGGCCACCCAGTCCAATCCCCTGCCATGCAGGAAATCTCAATCAAAGCATACCATCCCAGCCCTCTGTTTAAAGACCTCCAAGGAAGGAGACTCCACTACAACTCCGAGGAAGGAGTATGTTCCACGGTCGAACAGCCCTTACTGTCAGGAAGATCCTCCTAATGTTGAGGTGGAATCTCTTTTCCTGCAGCTGCATCCAGGCTTCGGGTCCAGTCTCTGGCGCAGCAAGAAAACAAGCTTGCCTCCCTCCTCAGTATGACATCCCTTCAAGTATTTAAACAGGGCTATCATATCACCTCCTCTACCTCTCTTCCCAGGCTAAACATCCCCACTCCCTCAGTCGTTCCTCATAGGGCTCATGGTTTCCAGACCCTTCACCATTTTAGTTGCCCTCCTTTGGACACGCTCCAGTTTCTCAACATCCTTCCCTGATTTGTGTTGCCCAGAACTGGCACACAATATTCCAGGTGGGGCCTGACCAGAGGTGAATAGAGTGGCAATATTACTTCCCTTGATCGGACACTATATTTCTATTGATTCAGCCTAAAATCTGCCACTTGCCAACATTGCACTGTTTGACTCATGTTCAACTTGTGGTCTACTTGGACTCCTAGATAATTTTCACATGTAGCCAGGTGTCCCTCCCCATCTATATCTATCTTGCCATTTCATTTTTATTTATTTTTTTTTGCCCTAAGTGCAGTACTTTCCACTTCTTTGTGTTGAAATACATTTTTAAACGTTTGGCCCAGCTTTCTAATCTATTAAGGTCATTTTGAATTTCTCCTCCTTGGTGTCATCATCAGCAAATTTGATAACATGCCTCCTATTCTGTTCCAATCTGCTGATGATCCCACAAATAATGCCAGCCCCGAACCAATGAAAGATTGGTTGCCTCCACCCATAAACCACCCATGTTTTGCTTGCTACAACCCATGGAGATTCTTTTGGCTCCACTCATGACCCACCAAAGATTCTGGTGGATCCTCCCTGAACCTGCAAAGATCTGTGGACTCTGCCTACAAACCAACAATTTTGTTGGCCCTCACCAACAGAACTGTTGGGCTCTTCCCACAACCTTTACATAGTCTGTTCGGTTCATCCATGGCCCCTACACAGATTCGTGACTCAGCCCATGAAGATTTTATTTTATAGCTATTGGAGATTGTCCTTCTAGCTTTGCCACAACCCTCAGAGCCTGCCATGCCCTCCCTCCTGAACCTCCAGATCTGGCCATGCATTATCTTCTCCAAGTGCAAAGGGCAGAAGGCGCATGTTTACTGAAAAGAACAGCTGGTAATTTCATAGCCCCTGTCTCCGAAGGAAAACGTGATGCATTCTGGCCAAAAATTGCAAGTGAACATACCTGGACCGCTTTTTTAATTTTATGGAAGGGAGAATGCCATATTGGCACAATGTTGCTGCCTTTGATGCACCTTTGATGCAAGCAGGGTGGCTGGAGGGGTTAATATTTCCTCCTGCCAACCTCTGCCAGGGCCTCCTCTGCCCCCCCCCCTTGCCTGCTCCCTTCTCGCCCGCTCCATGTTTATTTATTTAATGAATAATTTATCCCACTCTCTGCTCAGCAATCTCCATTATCACGCCCCACCCCCCCACTCCCCCCTCTCACCTCACCGTCTCCGATGCAGCTGCAACACTCCCCCCCTTGCAATGATTTATTGAACACCTGTCTATGCACTAGGCCAGGAACTGTTCTGTCCCAGGAAGCCATGGTTACATATTAACCGGGGCAGGAGGAAGCAATTCACACACACCAAAACCACATATATACAATTCAGGATCATCCCCCAACTCTCCTTATGAACATGCAGTGGCATCCAGGTTCAGGATCTAGGTTGGCCCTCAATCAACACTCCCCCAAATAAGAACCAGTCATGGGGCAATTTTGCTCCTTCCCTTGTGCAGATCTGAGCAATACAGGTAGAAAAATGGGAGACAGGTTCAGATGAGTGTTGAAGACTATTGAGACCTTAAGGTCCAGCCAGAACTGAAACCCTTTTAGAAACGTCCCAGGTCTCAGACTCTGGCCTCTCTTTTTGGGTCCATAAGCATAGTGGAGAAATGTCCTAAGACCTGTCCTGAAAAGTATCTAGAGGTAGCCGGGTTGGCCATAATAGCAAATTCAATAACATCCAAACAATGATACCTTTATTGGAATAATCAAAATGCGCATTACATGTTGACATGTTTCCAAAGTCACACTGGCTTCTTCATCAGGCAAACAGAAAGAGAAAAAATTGAGAGTTACTCATAGGCTTGCATTTTTTCTGGTCTTGCTTCGTCAGATGTAGGAGGGCATCGCAGGCTGTCGCAGGCTGTCACCTCCACCTTTTTTTTTTTTGCCCACGTGGTCACTGGTGATTTCAAATTCAAAA
This sequence comes from Sceloporus undulatus, assembly GCF_019175285.1. Taxonomy (NCBI): domain Eukaryota; kingdom Metazoa; phylum Chordata; class Lepidosauria; order Squamata; family Phrynosomatidae; genus Sceloporus; species Sceloporus undulatus. The sequence goes on along the minus strand of NC_056530.1, from coordinate 35,022,237 downwards.
GAATTTTAATGTCCATTTGCAATTCAAAGAAGATGTTTCCTTGGAATCCAGCATGTCTCTTTCCTTGTGAAGCCAAAGCTCTTATGTAGGTAGTGAAACTGAATTCTCCAAGAAGTCTTCATGTTTGCACCAGAAGAAACCTTAGATGCTGTAGCGGTAAAGCATGCCAACCAGTGCCAATATATGTATATGTATCTAATTTACCTGGTTTGTTAGGCCTGGTGCCTTTTATTTCATCACCTCCTATGTTCATAAATGAAAACCAGAGCACATGTGGCCAAGCAAATATCAGAGTGTGGTCATGATGGTAAAAGTTCTTGATGAGGAAGAAAGACACAAACTAGGAGAGGCTGCAGTAGTTTCTCTTACCTAAGAAGTTTATTGCACCGGTTCTTGGCCCGGCCCGACAGGAAACGGAAACGAGTGGGGGAAACGGATTTTACCGCACACAACCCGTCCCTCACTCGTTCCGTTCCCCCTCTCTTCCCTGCCCTTTCCGTTCCCAGAGGGGACGCTTTTTTGAGAACTGTTCAGAACAGTTCTCAAAAATTTCCCCCTCTGGAACAGATTAAGAACGGAAGAGAGGGGAACGGAACGAAATGAGGGACGGATGCGCGGTAAAATCCGTCCCCCACTCGTTCCGCACCTCGGCCCCTGCTCCTTCCGTTCCGTTCTCAGAACGCATGGAAGGAACGCAGTGCGAAAACCTCTGAGTCTCCCTTCTCTCCTTCCCCTCATTCAGTTAATTGAGGAGAGACTACTATGCATTTTTTAAACCTCAGTCTGCAGCAACTGAAGTAAAACTAGGAGCAAGGGGAACAAGTGGGAAGAGGGATAGCGAAAACAGGACCATTTTAAAAAACAGCTGAATAGTAGGAAGGCAGAGGATGAATCGAGGTGCCATTGCCAAATTGGGACAATTAAGAGGGTATGTTTATTTGAATGGCTATTCCGGTGCAGCCGTGGTTGACGCTTACACCAAATCATTCTAAATAACATCACCAAGATCCTCATCACTTGCAAATCATAAGGCACCCTCCCTAGTCTCACAGGTTTGGTGCTGAAATCACCAGGGCCTGGGATAGTCCCTACCGAAAGCCCCCATCTTTCTATCTAGAAGAGAGAGGATGCATGAGTGCAGTGCTTCTGTTTATTTTCAGTTTCTCTTGTCATATTTATAAACCTTGCCCTCCAAAGAGTAAGGGACAGGGCATGAAGGTATGTTACCCTTTAAAAAAATATCTATGAAGTAAACTGTATATACCATGTATAAGTCTAGAAATTTAGTCAAAAATTGGCTCCAAAAACCTGAGTCGAACTTAACATGGATCAATGTAAGTAGTGCACTTTAATTCTTATTTAAAAAGGAACCATCCCCTGATGAAAGGCAAGAGCATAATCTGTTTTGGGGAGCACTGACCCCTATCTATTATCCATCACCATCCCCGCCTTTAGTATAAGCACACAGCAGTTATGCCTGCTGGACTTTTGTAAGTTCTTTTGCATGGTTCTTTGCTTCATCTTTTAGATCCTTTGTTACATACCCATAAGTTTCACACCATCACCACCCTCAGACTTATCCACAGGTCATAATCAAAACCTATCATTTTGGCCACAAAACTTGACCTCCACCTTATACAAGGTCGACTTATAGTCGAGTATATATGGTAGGCTAGACTCTGAGAAAGAGAGGATCAAGACACTTTCCTGAGCATCCCCATTTTACAGCGGCAAAACTGAGGCCTGAGAAAATCTAAGCATGTGGATTCTATATCCAAGATCACACTTGAGCCATAAAGCCTTTGCCTTAACTCTTTCTCGACTCATTTAAGGCTGAGCCTTCCTAATTCATTTCAGACCACACCATCCTGAAGCACCCCTGAAGCCATGGCGAATGTAGCCCACAATGTCAATTTCCCTAGTCCTCAGCCATGGCCGCTGCTAGCTCCCTGCACAAAAGCCCTCCCAAGAGCTGGCAAGCGTTGCATGGGTTGGCAGGCCCCCTGGCTCTTCCCTCCGCCTTCTATTCCTTTGCCTGCGTTCTCTCCCCCAAAGCGGCACACGTGGGAATGAAGCAAACCTGCCACCAGCTTGGGGAAATGAGTCAGAGCAAGAAAACCGACAAACAAACCACCCCCCCCCCTTGCACTGAGCTGAGCCCAAATCCAAGTGGGGGGGTTCAACTCTCAGTTTGGTCAGCAAAGGAAGGGGCTGCGACATCAAGAAGAAAGCACGGGGGACAGGTAGGCTTGCCATCTCCCCATTCTGGGAGGCTGCAAAGATAGCATTGCGAATGGAACCCATGTGGGCCCCAAACACAGCAGGTTGGCATATTTTGTGCCTGCCCACTATGTGTATTATCTTCGCATGTCCCCCACCTCCCACCATAATAGTAAATGCATTTTTCCCCCCATTGGAGGGGTCACATCAAGCCTCACATTCCCCATCTGGCATGGTGGCAAGATGGTGGTGGTCAGAACGGGCCCAACAGCATATGGAGGTGTGCCCATTTGCTAATATTTTCCCCTCTGTGAGTAAAAAAACCACCCTCACACTGTTTAAGCAGAGCATATTCCCTAATACAAACAATCGGCATGTACGAGAGGATTCCTACCTACTCCCCCCACGCGCAAGGGGTGAACCACTGTGGCCAAGAAAGGTGTGGCTGGCACAATTAATGGCAGACAGAAACCAACACGCCATGCAGTTCCTGCCCACCCCAAAGCATCATCGTGCAAACCCATTCCTTTTTCTTTCCCCCCCCCTCTTCACTCCCCCACCCTCCCCTTCCCCCCTCCCAATCCCTCCCTCCCCCCTGGCCTGTACTACAATGAACTCATCCCTCCACTGCCACTCTTGTCCCTGCACTGCCCGTTCTCCGCCATGTCGGCACTGGTTGTGCCGTCCCAACCTGCCAGGTTCCTGACGGCTGTGCTGTGGGTGGAAGGGGGGTTGATTTTGCAACCATCAACCAACTATCCGGCCCTGGTGCATGGTTGCCAGTCACTGCCCCCCGAGCAGACTGTGACATTGTTTTAGGCCCGTAATGCGGCCAAAATGGCATCCCCAGTGGAAGACTGGGCAAAGGGGTGGCTAACTGGTGCCCCATTTTGATTCCTCATAAGCATGTTAACCATAGAATTATTTTTCACAAGGTGCAAGAAAACTAGAGGAGAAAAGTGTGTGCCATGTGTACAAGAATAAGTGTTGTTTTTCCGGATCCTCCAGCCCCTGAAGATTTCCCATCCCAAAAACCGAGACCGAGTTTTAAAAAAAAAGCATTGCATTAAGAACCCTTCCACAGTTGCTCACACTTATATTGAAATACATACAGAGGGGGAGAGGAAGAGCAGACCAACAGTTTTTCTCTATTGGAAAGTAATTGGAGAAATCTTAGTTAAAGGGACTGTTTCTTAGATCCAAGATGAAATGAGGGGATTATTCCTTCTCACTTACTTAGGAAGATGGGATAAGGAACATTTAATTTAGTCTCATTGCTTTCGAAGCCAGAAAGATTTGCAGAGAGCGAGTAGAGCCAAGCCCCTGGCATCTCAAGGACTGGGAGAGAAGGAGGAAGCTAACCTCAGTAAGTACATGGACACCCCCCACCCCCCCCCCCCCGCAAAGTCTCTGCAAGGTGCAGCAACAAATGATTAAGTCTTGAAAACGTAGCAAGCTGGTGCTTTCTAGGTGAATCTGGAGATGTACCACCAGTCTTTTCTCTAGCCTGAAGTTGAGCCCCCCAACCCGCAAAAAACAAATTCATAAACTGGAGAATGTGCCACGTCATCTCCCACCTGGGATGAACCATGAAGAAAACAGAGACTCTGGTCCCAGGCCGTTGAGATCTGACAACCCACATGCTTCTCTTTGGCAAATGTCAGTGGATCCAGATTGTCTAATGGATGGTTATCTGCCGGCCGTCCAAATCCAAGCCAATAAGAAACCTATTTCCCCCCTCCCTGGCAGTAGGTATCTGTACCCAATATTCTTGTCTTTCACTGTCTTCAAGGTTGGCTTGCTCTTGCTTTGCAGGGCTGCCCTCTGTTACGCTTCTAGACTCTGGAACAATCCAGGCCAGACCGGACAAGAATCCGTCCAGATTACACACCTTGGAAACTTAAGAAGGCTGATTAAGACGGAGCTCTTCCAGCAGGCCTTCCAACTAGAACATCCCCTGCTGACTGCCTCCCCCCTCCTTTTTCTCCCATTAATCCCCCATCTTTATCTTTATTTTGATCCCGACCCTGCTTGAAACACTTATTCATTGTAATTGTTATTGTATATTAATGGTTTTAAACCGTTCTTTTTCTTGGTTTTTAAAATCCTCCTTTTAAAATAGCATTTGATTATGTTTTTTATGACGGGAGGGAGGGATGGGGTGGAATTTTTTTTAATGTATTTCTCTTTTTTAACTGTAATTTGCTTGACTGTTGTAATCCCCGTGGATTCCTAGAGATTAAGCGGAATAATAATAATAATAATAATAATTATTATTAGTATTCACACATGGCCCACATTTTTGAACAGCAAGGTGGGGAAATGTCCCTCATCTCTTTCACTATCTTTCTAATCTCTCTCTCCTCCTGCTCTCACCTCTCTCTCTCAATCTCTAGTTGACCCAAAGGCTTTTTGCTACCATCTTGTGCCAGATTTCTGGATCGTCCTGAAGGAATCAGTGGCCATGGAGGCAAAGAAAACTACAGTCCTTATTCCTCCTGTGCATCAGTAGATAGAAACACAGGACTCATAGAATCAGAGAATCTAGAGTTTGGAAGAGACCACAAGGAGCCAACCCAGTCCAACCCCCAACCCCCTGCCATGCAGGAAATCCAATCAAAAGCATCCCCGGACAATGGCCCACCATGGGGTTTTTTCCTGTATATCAAATACTGACTCATACTTCAACAAACGCCAAATGTTTAGTTTTTAGAACTACTTTTTTGTTCTTAATAACTCCTTTTGTTAATGATTTTGAGAGATGACCTCAGTTTGGAGGGAGAGATATATTTTTCATGGTCCTGTTTTTTTCAGCTTCTTCCAGTAGTGGGGTGACTTAGACTGTGGACCAAAACCAGCTTTCTAGGTATTATGAAATGTTTGAATGTTTCCTGGTGATAATACCAGGGGCAAGTGTTTGCCTGTGTTCTCTCTCTCGCTCTCCGCCCAACCCTCATATACAAGTTTCCCAATAAATGCAATGTGGTGTAGCGGTTAGGGTATTGGGTTAGATAAGGGAGACTCAGGTCATTTTTTGCGCAGCCCCTGAACGTTCCACCTGAAGCCAAAGCAAGTCAACCTAAACCTACCTACCTCATAAGATTGCAATGGTGAATAAAGATAGGGATGTTAATAAATGGTGCCTTATGCAGTATAACCTTATTCAGTATAAGTATATCTACAGTGCACAATTATAGCAGTTTTATACTGCTTAAAATAGCCAGGCTCCAGCCTCTGGAGTCTGGGAGTTATAGTGTGGTCAGGGACTTAGAACTCATTGGTAGGAGGAGCAAGCTCCATGGCATTCCACTGAAGGCAGCAAAGAATTCTAAGCAACTCACTAAACTATAAATCCTATAGGATACCACAGGATATTGCCATGAACAGTTAAAAGTGGAATCATAGTGCTTATTATTATTATTATTATTATTATTATTATGATTATTATTATTAAACCTTTAGTTATGTAGCGCTGGTAAATTTAACACAGCGCTGTACACGCAACCTTTTAGTTAGATGGTATGCCCCCCTAAGACAGGCTGTGGCCCAAAAGCCTATGACAAGGTTAAGAGGCTTGAAGGTTACTTGATGTATTTACCGGTACCTCCCCCCTTCAATGTATGATGTAAAACTTGATATTTAAGTTGTCTCCCCACACTGCCAGGGACGTAGGCCAATTGGGGGTGTGGGGTCCGTGGGGTCCGGACCCCCCCTCATTGGAAAAACGAATGGCATGCGCTGCTGCAACCACCGTGCCCCACCCCCCATTATAATGGTGGCACTTAGTCCTGGGAACCCCCGCTTCCTAAATCCTGGCTACAAATCCCTGACCCTGCCGCTATACAGTTTAGCAGATCCTTATAATAGGAAGGCCTTCAGCGTCCGTCAACACGCTTTTGCGTGAATAATATCCCTCGGGTAGGGCTGCTTTGTTGTCCATTACGGAGAAAGAGGGACCAGAGGCATCACCAGACAAAATGGACAAAGAGGGGCCACAGCACTGCATCAAACCTAGAGGCACGAATTGGATAGCTATGATGCCAGCTGGGAAACAATGGCTATAATTTCAATAGCAAGACTATAACATCTTTCAAGGTGGAGGGTGGGGGAGATGGTGACCGGGTGGCCTGTGCTTCTTTCTCTCCACCTGTCTGTTGTCACAGGTGTGTCTGTTCACTTGCCAGGAGGCTCAGGCAAAAGTAAACTGCTGCAGCTTTTCTTGACTATCCATTTCTCCTTCATAGTAACTTTTGAACACTGTGACCAAACCTCTGAGATGTTTGCTTGCCCCATGTGTGCTGGTCTGCATGTGGTGAAACGTTGGGAAGGCATGCTGAGTACCTCAAGCCCAGAAACAGAGGACTGTTCTGTTGACAAGTAGGACCCCAACAGATGGGACCTGGACTTAACAACCCTTTGGGTGCTGGCGATGGCGCACAGCAGGCTAAATGGCTGCCTGCTTCTTCCAACACGTACCGCAATCCCTGGCCCCACTAGGCTCCCTCCTTGCCCCCCTCACAGCACACCTTAACGCATCCCTTTTTTTCCTTCCTCCTCACCCCACCCATTCCAACCAATCAGCCCCAGTCATTCAGAGCTTGTTTTTTTCCATGTTTGCATTTTCTCGCCACTTCACTCCTTCCTCACAATGATAATTAATCGAAGCTTTTTTGGTCTTTTCAGCATCGTTTCATCACCAGCCACCTCCCCTCCCACAACTCTTCATGGACACACACAGGCCCTCCCCAGCATGCCACACTCACTCCCAGTGTGAGGCCAACCTGAATAGTATGCTTTCCTTCCTGCAACAACACACACACACAACAGCCAAAACGCCAACACATGGTGCAACCTTGGCAGAAAATAACAGCAGAGGTCCTTCCCTACCAAAGACGAGTGGACCGCCTGCCAATGCCAACCGTCTGCCTGTGTTTGCACGTCCCACACCTGTGGCTTTCATCTCCCCCCAATTTTCATGCCCTCAGAGGACTAACCCACATTTTTAATACTGGCACACTGCTTTTCCTTGGTGCCATCTCGCTTCCTCCGCCATGTGGCAGGGCCCTAAACCCAAAGTGGCATTGGAATGGATGGGTTTCGGTAATATCTGGGCAACGACTGAGGGTATTGTTAACTAAACCACCACTCCCCCCCCCCCCACCAAAAAAAAAGCAGAACAATGCAACATGTGGACCATCCCTGAGACACTTTGTGGCACGCAGAGCCAGAATTAAGGCACCCATAAAACCCCTACATTATGTTTATGTTAAGAAGGCCCCATAAGCATTATCCTCCAAAATTGTGTATTATCTAACAGTTATGTAAAGCTTGAAATCATGAAGGATTCCTCCTCTTCCTCTCCCTCCCCTATTTCCCCTTCCTCCTTTCTTCTTCATTTGTCTTATTCTGCTCCCCCTCTCCTCTTTTTTGTCTTTCTCCCTCTCCTCCTCTTCTTCTCCTCCTCCCCCCACCCTCCTCCTCTTCCACTTAGAATCATAGAATCAAAGATTCTTTCACCTTGTCTTGTTCTCCTCCTCCTCCTTTTTCTCCTCTTGTTCCTGCTCTCGTCTTCTTCTTAGAATCATAGAACATAGAATGGAAGAGACCACAAGGGCCATCCAGTCCAACCCCATCTGCCATGCAGGACTCCTCAATCAAGCATCCCTGACAGATGGCCATCCAGCCTCTGCTTAAAGACTTCCAGGAAGGAGACTTTCTGAGAGAGTGCCTTCCACTGTTGAACAAGCTCATGATGTTCTCTCATGTGCGGTAGAACTCTTTTCCTCTAGGTTTTCCTTTCCTCTTAAACTTCTTCTTGAAGCAAACTCCTTATAATCGAAGTCTCTTTCTCCCTTTGAACCTGTTTCTCCTCCACTTGTCTTCCCTCTTCCTTCTTTTCTCTTCCTCAGAAAACCCACATCCACTTGAGGCGCCTCAACTCCTCCTCAGGACGTAGCCCAAGGGGGGGGGGTTCTTGGGGTCCCGGACCCCCCCCCTTCCCCATTAGAAAATTAATGGTGTGTGCTGCTGCCGCCGCTGTGCCCAGCCCCTTATAATGGTGGCACTTAGTCTGGACCCCCCCCCTTCCTAAAATCCTGGCTACTTCCCCCTGTCCTCCTCCTTCTTGAGCGAACCCACATAATCCGAGAGCCTAGGTTATAATGCATTTAGCCGCCTGTCTGTGCATGTGACCCTGGGGTATGGAATGTGGCAACCCAGGGTTGGTGTCAACCCCAATGCGGTCACCAAATGGCGTTACCACCACCAACCCCCAAACCCCCATGACCTCCTCCCATTTCACACCATACAGAATCCTTAGTATGCTTTTTTTGCACTACTGTTACTCGTAATCATAATCCTCCATATACCACTGAATGTAATGCTAACAGTTGTGATAAAAAACAACTAGCAAATTAAAATTATAACCTTCAATTGCAACATCGTATGCAAAACCTAAATGTATTGCATATATATAGTGAAGATTTGGTTAAAATGAAATGTTTTTAAAAGAAAATTGTAAAGAGGATAATTATTTTTTTTTACATTAAAAATGTAAAATTTAAAACTTGAAATTTGAAATTTAATTTTAAAAAATTGGGGGGGAGGCTCCTTTCTTCTTCCACGGAGCTTCACCTCAGACCTGTTATCTCTCAAAGAATTTCAAAGAGATACAGACAAATGCCATAAGGTTTCTGCAAAAATACAGGTGTTTGAGCATCCTTTGGGTGTCACCTAGTGTGGTCCGCACCCCCTGCACCCCTCTCCTGACACCACTAGAATGTGTTGCCTGCTGGGTGCTGAACATGCTCCTCTCATATCTTTGGGCCCACCCATCCTGTTTCTTAGCCCCTCCCTCTGTGCCGGTCATATAAAGAGCCGAAGGGCCCAATGCACAAGGGAGGCGTACCAAAAGCCCAAATGTTTTTGTGGGGATACCTGTTTAACTGGGGCAATATAGATGCTAGGCGTCAGGCAGGACATAATTTTTTTATTATTATTAAATTTTACACATCCGATAAAAAACACAAACAAATTCTACCATTCACACAGCATAGTCTATTCCAGTGATGGCGAACCTATGGCATGCGTGCCAGAGGTCGCACTCAGAGCCCTCTCTGTGGGCACATGTGCCATCGCCCCAGCACAAAGTTTGCCAGAGTTTGTTACTAGAAAGCCAGAGGGACATGGCACTTTGCAATTAATAAGTGGGTTTTGGGTTGCAGTTTGGGCACTCAGCCTATAAAAGGTTCTATTCAAACTTATATAGCCATATATATATTCATATACCTACATTAGATCAATAAGATCAATAAACAAATTAACAAAAATGAAAACGCACAAATCATGCAATCATCTATTTGTTACTTTCTCGCTCGCATCTTCTGGGTATCATCTCTGGTTTTTACTATCCATCCTTCTTTTTCTTTTTTTCTGTTTGTCTATGCTGTTATTATCTTCATTGTCTAAATTGTTTGTATTGAATTACATGTCAAATATATGTATATATTTTACTGACTTAATTTTCTTTCAATCTTTTGCTAAGTCTGGCATCAGGCTGTTTCGTGGCTGGAGTGTTGGACTATGACTTTGGAGACCAGGGTTCAATTCCCAGCTTGGCCAGCTAACCTTGGGCAATTCACACTTTCTCAGCCTCAGGGGAAGGCCATGGCAAACCTCCTCTGACCAAATCTTGCCAGGATAACCCCATGATAGATTCACTTTAGAGTTACCATACTTGGAAATGACCTGAAGACACAAACAACAATATGGATGCTTCCTGTTGTTGATTCAGAGGCAGGAATGAAAGGAACAACAGCCACCTGCCCCCAAGGGTTTTCCCCCCTTTACTTGAAACAAATATATATTTACTTATTGCACCATTTGTTACCCTGATAACCCAGTTTTCCTCCAACAAGCTCAAGATGGCATGCCTGGCTCTCCTTCCTCTCACGTCATTCCCAAAACAACCTTGTGAGGTTGGCCAGGATGAAAAAGAGGCAGAAGGAAAAGAAAGGCTGGCCCAAGATTACCCAGGGAGTTTCATGCAGAGAGTGGAAAGCTACTTTGCAAAAGTAATTCATTTCTTTTAATTGTTAAGGACAATGGAGAAGTAGCCTGTTGAAAAAAGTATAATACAGTCAGCTCTCTGTAGCCACGGATTTTTTTATCCAAAGATTCAACTATCCATGGCTTGATAATATTCAAAAATAATACAACTTCCCAAAGCAAACCTTGATGTTGGCATTTTATATAAGGGACACCATTTCACCTTGCCATTGTACTTAATGGGACTTGAGCATCCCCCCATTTTGATATCCATGGGAGGTTGTGAAACCAAACTGCAGTGGATACCGAGGGCCCACTGTACATTACACTGTTGAAAAAGTAACTACTGTATGGGGCTGGGCTGGAGGTGCCCAGTTTTTCTCTGGAGGGACGCCACAGCAGCCAAATTGCGCAGCGTCCCTCCAGACTAAAAAGAACCTGGAAAACCGGGTTCTTCTTGGTGCGCGCGGATGTTGTCATCAGTGCGCCATTGGCACACTGTGACATGTTCATGATGGAAGTGCAGTGCCATGCTTGCATCATGCATGTGCACCCCATATGGACAACGGCTTGTAAAGATGGCGCCATCCATATGTGCTAGGGTTCCGGAGTGTGCGGATGCTGCGTGCTCCAGAACCCTAGAATTGCCCAAGGTGGTCTGTACTGGGTTTTTGTTACATTTCTTAACAAATATGCAGGGGTAGCTGTGTTGGTCATTTAGTAAATTCAAACAAAAATCCACCAAACAGTGATACCTTTATTGACCAACCAAAATGCACAATATACTTGTTGCAAGCTTTCAGAGCTCCACTGGCTTCTTCATCAGGCAAGATGTTACATAGCAAACATCTTACTAACATCTCTAATTGTTCTCCTGTTTGTATGTAACATCTTGCCTGATGAAGAAGCCAGTGGAGCTTCAAAAGCTTACAAGTATATTGTGCGTTTCAGTTGGCCAATAAAGATATCACTGATGGATTTTTGTTTGACTTTGTTACATTTCTTGCTATGCTGCACTTTTTCTTTTTTAAAATTACGTTCTGCTATTTTTTTAGAGAAGAAAAACATTAGGCTGGATAGAAGAAAGGCTTTAAATTTGATAACCCCCTGCCACTTTATCTACAAATTCCCTTTTAAAGTAACTTTACCAGGAACTGTTACTACACAGTAAAGTGAGGGCACACTTACACATTGTGCTACTTTTCAAATGTCACTTTATTGGACCCCCTTTACGAGCACAAGTCAATATGGCTTAATATGTCAGTTCCAAATTTTGCAGCATGCCTCACTGACGGGCAATGGGCACCAACGTGATGCCAGTCCCTTGCACATTGGGGAGGAATTGGTTGGTCTACCACAAAAGATAGCATGAGAAGCACCGCACTAGGAGTCCCTTTCACAGTAGCACTATGTTTCTATCTTAATTTCCATGGCCCCATCCTATAGGATCCTGGGATTTGTAGTTTGGAGAGGGCACTAGAGCTCTCTGGCAGGGAATTCTAAACACCTCACAAAACGACAAATGCTAAGATTCTGTAGGAGAGGGCCATGGTACTCAAGGGGATATTGGAGTGTTGTAACTGTGATGTGTCAAAGAGATCTATATCTCCCAAGTCCCAGAAACCCCTCTGACCACTATGCTACCCTGGCTTTCCCCCTTAGTCCTTCCTTCTCTCCTGTATTTGTCTATTGTGATCCTTCCTTCTCTTCTCCCCAGAGCGGTGGTCAGGATTTAGACTGTAGTCTCCCTGGGGCAGGGATGTGCCCTTTGAAAAGCAAGCAGACTGGAAACAGACACTTTGTAAAATCCCCACGTAAATGGATGGTGTTATGTTACTAATGGGCATGATTTTATTCGAGCAGAGAACAGTGAGGAGGGTGGGAGGGTGACGGCAGAGGGGTGTGTGTGTGTGTGTGTGTGTGTGTGTGAGAGAGAGAGAGAGAGAGAGAGAGAGAGAGAGAGAGTGCCTTCCTGGTGTTTCAAGCATGTTGTCATTGTCGTTGTTGTGTGACTTTGGCTGCACCCACACTGCAGAAATAATCCAGGTTGACACCGATTTAACTGCCATGCACCATGGCATTGCACCATTAAGGTAGTCCAGACCCGACTTGGGATTTTTACCTTGCATTGTGTAAGCTGCATGCAGTGAGCCTGGTAAAACACCCATGCAGACAAGGCCACAGATATAGCCAGCCAGCCATACCCACTCCTTCATCAAGGATGTGTGCATTTGTTAGGGTCCTGAGATACTAAATGAGGCTCATAATCAAAAGTGAGGCGTGAGGGATCATGTACATCCCTTCTAACAAACTCACTCTAGAAGGTTGCAGGTCACCACAAGCTATTGGCACCCGCCAGCCCTTACGCTCCAGGAAGGAGACAGAGTGCTCCAATGAGGAAGTTGTTAATCTCAATCAGGAAGCAAAGCACAAGAAAACCACAATACAAAGGCCAGGGCAAATTTGTCGGCAAAAAAGCGGGTGGGTAAAAAGATGTAAGGAAGCATAGTGAGTGAGCTCAGCCGACTTAGGAACTGAGCGGTTCACACAGTACTGTATCCTGTGAGGTGGGCATCCATTGTTATTCGCATTGGCCTTGGCGCCATCAGGGCATGATTTGGGGACAGAAGGAACTGGCATGGAGGGGCTGAAGAGCAAATGCCAAACCAGGGCTGGCTTGCTCATTTTAAAGTGTAAAACCCTGCTACTCAAAATGGTGATCCCTGTACCAGTGCCAGTCCACAAGCTATCAGCTGCTAGGCTGTGAAGAATTGCTAAGGGAAAAAAATAAAGAGTGGTAACCATAGGGCCAAATATGGCAGAGATCCCTGGTGCATGATGGGGGGATTGCTAGCCTCTCACATCAGATAGTGACATCACTAACTAGGATGTTGCCTGGTGTGGGAAAGGCATGCATGTGCCCCTCCTGCCCTGGAGAGGAAGCCCAAGTTTGGAGCAGATGGGAAGAGTGTGTGTTCACCCCTCCTAATCCAAATGGGGAGGGCGAGGCCCCAACTTGGTGTCACCCCCTTTTCTGGGTGTCACCCAGTGCAGTCTGAAGCCCCCGCGCACACACCCCTGATGCCCCTGCAGATAGTATAAGAAACACTAATGTAAAACACACTACCATGTCAAGGCAGGTTGAGGTTATTGTGAGATCACAGAGTCCAAAGCAACATAAACCCATGCTTCCATAAATGTGTGATCTCCTGATGTTGGACTATAGCTCTCAGAAACCATGATCCTTGGCCAATACTGACTGGGACATTCTGTAAGTTGTAGTCCAACATCCCTCAGGGACCACATAAGTTGAGGAATCTGCTAACCCTAGAATCATAGAACTTGAAGAGGCTTCATGGGCCACCAGGTCCAATCCCTGCTCAGTGCAGGAACTCCAGCTACAGCGTCCCCAGCAGATACTGTGTTCCTACATGGCAGGGAGTTGGACTAGATGGCCCTTGTGGTGTCTTCCAACTCTATGATTCCATGGGCCTGAAGCCAAAATAAAGCTGCTTCAGGTCTTAGAAATGACTTAGGCTTAGAATAATAAGAGTTGGAAGAGACCACAAGGACCATGTAGTCCAACTTCCTGCCATGCTTAGGACTGCCATCCTTTAGACTGGAGCATGGCTTTGGTGTGGCTTCTGGCCTCTTAGGATGCATGCATCATTTAAACATCATGGCTCCAAAGTGGCCCAAAGGAACTTTATTTTGGCCTCTCAGTTCGGGCCCTATGATTCTAGGGAGCTGTCCAGCCTCTTTTTAAGGCGATCCAGAAAAGGAGACCCTACTACCTCTCTAGGCCATTGGTTCCATTGCCAAATTACTCTTATCTCAAGAAGTTCCTTCTAACTTTCAATCGAAATCTACCCTCCTCTAACTTAAAACCATTAGACCTGGTCCTTCCATCTGGGGCAGCAGAGAACAGGGCTTTCCCCTCCTCTCTGGAGCACCCCTTGAGGTTTTTAAAAGTGCGAACATGCCACACTTCAGTCCTCTCTTCACCAAACAGAACATGCCCTGCTCCTTCGACCTTTCCTCATATCTTCGTAATCTCAACCAGGCCCAAGGCAACACGGCTGGCTCTTCAGGTGTTGCTGGATGGGAATGCCCATCAGCCCCAGCTGGGATAGCCAATGGAGGGAGGTAACAGGAGGTGTAGTCCAACAATGTCTGGATAGCTACACCTTCCTCTGTGCCAACACTGGCTTGGGAAGATCAATGCCATCAATGGTTTAGCTGTGAGTTCCACCATGTTTTTTAAGGTCCATGTTTATATAAGAAGAACCTTGCTGGAGAGAAGCACGGCTTTTCCTGTATTAGCCAGATGGCAGGCAGAACATGATGGGAAGAAACATTCCCACAGCTTGGAAAACAATTTGGACTACAGCTTCCAGGATTTCCCTGCCAGAAGCCAAGATGAGTGGGCATTCTGGGAGCTATAGTTTAATGGAAATAATTTCCCCAAGCTTTGGCATTTTCAGCTATATGGTATCTGTCCATTCACTCTTCCCCCAGTCTTGGAAGTAAAACATTACAAGCAACGGGATTGTGTACAATGGGTTCCTGTCTTCACGTTTTGTAACAAAGGAGTAACAAAGGCCCCATACAGACTGGCCAAAATAAAGCTGCTTTGGGTCACTTTGGAGGTATGCTGTTTAAATGATGCATGCATCCTAAAAGTCCAGAAGCCGTGCCAAAGCCATGATCCAGTCCTAAGGACTAGAGCACAGCTTTGGCACAGTTTCCAAACTCTTAGTACGCATGCATCATTGAAACAGCATACCTCCAAAGTGACCCAAAGCAGCTTTATTTTGGCCTGTCTGTATGGAGCCATCGCTAGATTTAAAAAGGAACATATAAAGGAAGAGGCACATCATTTGGTTCTCTTTTGTGGGTGAGTATAGTGTTTTATCCTCAAGATATGGAGGAGGGAATCCTATCATAGGGTTTTCTTGGCTAGATTTATTCAGAGCTTGTTTGCTGTTGCCTTCCTTGGAGGCTGAGCGAGTGGGACTTGTTCAGTTACCCAATGGATTTCTATGGCTGTGCAGGGATTTGAATCCTGGACTCCTAGTCCAACACTCAAACCGCTTCACCACATTGGCCTATTCTACCAATTAAAATGAGTGGGATTATAATAGGTTGTAACAAATTACACAATTAATTATTTTTCAATGTAACTTTTGGTGTGCTGCTTGCTCCCTCCGCACCAGCTGATATTCAGAGATTGACTGCCTCTGAAATGGAAGCTTCCTCTGGGCTAGCTTTTGGACATGATTATTTCTTTTTATTATTTTAATGGTAATGGATTTCTAAAAACGTGGCAAGGATCTAAGAACTGCCTTGTTCAATCTGCCCAGCACTCTTCATTTCCAGTGTTTGGTTCTTTTTGTTTTTGCTTTTGAAGCCTCTTAAAAATAGCTTCAAAGAGCTGGCTGTTCCTTGTGTTTATCTCTTGTACAGACTTGGTCTTCAAAGGTACACTGCTCCTGTAGAATGAGGTTCCATTTTGCCATTCCCAGCTAATGTTGACACACAAGGTGTTGAGTACTCTACTCTTTTGATCTGAAACCTTTTCCTGTGGCTTTAAGTATGTTTTTGGGGACTAATCCAAACTGCCCAATCCTGGGTGGAAACTTACTCCGAGGATGCCCAGAGGTACCCATTTCATGTCAAAGCACAGCACCTCCGAGAGTAGAAACGGCTTTGGACCCTTAACCTTCCTCCAGGTTCAAGAGGGACTTTGCTTGTTGCCAGAGGCAAAAGATCCAAAAGGTATTTCTTGTCTCCTTGTAATTAAGACAGAGTGGAGCCTAAATAACCTAAAGGCACGAGATCCCATCTGATCTTGGAAGTTAAACAGGATCGGCCCTGATTAGGATGAGACATTTCAAAGGAAAGAATGGTCAAAACCCTCTCTGAGTATTCCTCGCCTAAGAAAATGCTCTGAAACAGGGACGTAGCCAGGATTTTGGGAAGGGGGGGTCCAGACTAAGTGCCGCCATTATAATGGGGCTTGGGTGCAGTGGCGCAACAGTGGGCGCCATTCATTTTATCTAACAGAAGGGGGGGGTCCGGACCCCAAGAACCCCCCCCCTTGGCTACGTCCCTGTCTGAAATGCATGGAGGTGTTATAAGTCCATAGGTAACCTGAAGGCACATATGCACACAATTAAGACAGGACATGTTCTCCTACAGAAACCCTATTGGTGTGAACGAGGCTGCTCAAGTACAGCACTCCGGGCCAGATTGCCCTTGCTTTCTGTGGCTGGGTCAGAGAGTATTTAAAACTACATATTTTTAGTCATTTGATGTTTCCTGAACTGCTCTGGCTACATCCCATGGAATCCTGGACTACCTAGGAGACTCTGTGTCATGTAGTGGTTAGAATGTTGAACTACAAATCCCTGCTTGGCCATGGGAACCCTAGGGTGCCAAAAACCAAAACAAAACCCTGCATTAAGTTGGAAATAACATAAATGCACACAGCACCAACACCAACTGGGATATGTAGGGTTTTCTAGTCAAGTGCTACAATTCTGAAGCAGAACTCTCTAGTAGTATCCCTCTCCAAACGACAAATCCCAGGATTCCCATAGAACTGAGTCATGGGAGTGAACATGATATCAAACTGCTATAACTGTACTATGCAGATAAACTGACTGATTTGGAGCTGAACATGCATTTCTGCCATTTATCATATCTTCAGTTTTCTTTCCATACAATCATAGAATCATAGAAACATAGAGTTGGAAGAGACCACAAGGGTCATCTAGTCCAATTCCCTGCCATGCAGGAAATCTCACTCAAAGCATCCCCATTGACAGATGGCCATCCAACCTCTGCTTAAAGACCTCCAAAGAAGGAGATTCCACTACACTCCGAAGGAGTTTATTCCATTGTCGAACAGCCCTTATTGTCAAGAAGTTCCTCCTAATGTTGAGCTGGAATCTCTTTTCCTGCAGCTTGCATCCATTGTTCTGGGTCCTGTTCTCTGGAGCAGCAGAAAACAAGCTTGCTCCCTCCTCAATCCTTTTGTTTCTTTCTTGTGTAAGAACACTGCAAACACTTTGAGGCAGAGAATTTCCGATTTCCCCATTCCTCTTGGAAAGTTCCAGGAGTTTCAGTGTTGAGGCAGAGAAGAGGATGAATTCTTTAATAAATGAAGGTGAAGGATCTAAAAGCCTCAGGCTCTGCTATGCTTGAGGGTGCCCTGGACTCATCTCAACGGCATCAAAAGGACAGTGACCCAGAAACCAAATGCGCTCAATTAGTAAAATGTGCTGGAGAAACCTTCCTAGCTTGAACTGGGAAAGAAAGGAATTCTGCTCTAGCCAATCCTCCTGTGACTGTGTGTGCCTGCCTATATCAGGCAAGGTAAACAGCAGCTGCCACCAGTAACCCTTACTGAACATGCATAAGCAGCCAAACAGAAAGGGAAGAGCAGATAAGCCTGTGTCACCAACATATTTTTAACCCCACCATAGGCTATCAAAATGGAAATCATAAGAAAGGTGGAGGCTGAAAGAGTAATTCCGGGATGCATTTTGGAAGAAGCCTCCAAGTGGTCTCTAGGTGGTTCAAAATGTTTTTATTGGTATAAACTTTACTTGGACTAGTTGTTTCATTTCATGTGTACAGACTGTTCGGTTTGGATAAAGGTTTACTGAAAGCTATTGAAGTTTTCTTATTTTTTTGTCACGTAGGAACTGCTCCTTATTCTTTGCATGTTATTTCTGCCTTTCGTGCCACATTTTTATTAAACAAATCATGCTCAGAACACACTGACTTTGTTAACTGAGGAATGCCTATAACATATCATCAACATCAATAACAATGTAAAATCATTATGTCCAAAGTTTTAAGATGGTTTTAAGAAACCAGTCAGCCATCACCGATAGGGAGCGGTGCCTATATTTGTTTATAAAAGTGTATATTTTGATTACATGTATTGTTAGTTTGTCTTATGTTATATTCTATTTTTTGGATTTTATCTGGATAATTGTTTTGCAATTGTATAGTATCTTTTTATACTTTATAATTCCTTCCTTCCTCTGGGTCTATTTGTGTATGCACATTTATTTCAGATTGTAGGCCTTTGGCCGAACCTATTTGGCTTTGGTTGTTCTACTGTAAAACGCCTGCACATCAATGGCACTATATAATTGGTGGCGGGATGTGAGGATGATTTTTCTATCCTAGTGCCCTCCAAGGACCAACAGACAACCAAAAATACAAAGTATGAGAGGAGAGGGAGCAAATCGGAAAGTAGCTACCTTCCACTCCTGTGTGCTTAAATGGTAGATGATGTGGAGTGGGTCTGCAACCTCTTAAAAAGTTAGCCGCCATTCCTGGAGATGAGGCTGCGTCCGTATTAAGAAATAACCCAGTTTGATACCACTTTAACCATTGTGGGTCAATGCTATGAAATTATGGGATTTGCGGTTTGTTGTGGCACCAGAGCTCTCTGACGGGAGAAGGCTAAAATTTTTATACAACTACCATTGCTAGGATTCCGAAGCACAAAGCCATAGCAGTTAAAGTGGTGTCAAACTGGATTATTTCTGCAGTGCAGATGCAGCCACAGTGTGTTCCTAGAAAAAGGCAGCCTGGAGGGGCTGAGGCTGAAAGAACAGCCTTGAGGGATACATGGGCTCCTTGGTCTAAATAATAATACATAATAAAAAGTGGTGCAAGAAAAGTCAGACACTCTGCTTTTGCCAAATGGGACCTCAGCCCCTCTGGGTTCGTCTATGATCCACTCTCTCCTGCCTCTTGGTCTGATCATAGTTTGAATTTTAGTCCATGGAGCCCGAGGGAACCAATTGACATGAGACCTAGGGATGTCATTCTGCCCAGTTTTCTCCTCCAAGGAGGCAATGAGAATTTCAAGAATGTTATTAAGGTTCTGAAAAATTATTCAAAAACGGTGCAGTTTTCAAGACAATCAGTTCAAGATTCTATGCAAAAATGTACATTTTTTTTGCACAAGTGGAAAAATGGCAATTTCTGTGCAGAGCATGCTATGATTTTTCTGCACAGAAGAACATTATGTCCCTATGGAAAATCAAATGTAATGTTTGCATAGAGAACATCTCAGACTGCTAAGATCTATCAGTCTAGATTCTTCTCATCAGGATTTCTCAAAACTTAAGTGACACCATTTTCACCATTTCTTTCTGTTGGGTGTGTGTGTGTGTATATATATAATATATATATATATGCCTCCTCTTCCTCCTCTGAGAACAAGCCCTCTTTCTGTTGGCCTCAGCCCTTCCAAGCGGAAGGAAGGGTGCGGTCATTCTGGCCTGTCCTTCCTCATCCCTGGCCAGAGTTCGCACCTTGGCCTCAGGCTTTGGACAGCATTCCTGACGCACCTGAGCCAACCTGGGCCACAGCTTGGCATGTGTCAGGCAAGGAGCTGGGTCCTGGCGGTGCTACGTCTCTCCTTTCTTGTGGGTATGTAGGAATGTGTGCTCTCTCCCCCCCCTGTTAGCTCCACAATCTCAAGAGTTTCAGAGGTTGGCATGGGTCCCTGGATAGGTGCTGGGAGGAAAGGTGGCAGGAGAGTCCCAGGGATGCTCGCCACTGAGGTGGGCTCTGCCATGTATGCCACAAGCCATGCCAAGGCAAACATCTTTACTTTTCTTCTTGTTCACATAGAGATATAAGAGAAATTGAAGGGGAGAGAAAGAAGGAGATGCACCACATTCCCTCTAATGGAATGCTCTTCCTAAACAGGTACTTCAGGGGTATCAGGCTGCATGCCCAACATGGCCAGGGATGATGGGAGATGCAGTCCGGCACATCCTTTCTTCTTTTGGGTGGAAGCTGATCTTGGAAAGAGGAAAAGGCACTTGCCTTTGGGAGGAGGCAGAGGGTTAACTGCCATTAAACTCTGAATTTCAGAGGGTGAATTTAAAGTGGATTGTCTTAATAGGTGTTGTCTGATTTGTTCTTTTACACCACCAGTGTGTGTCTGTGTGTAAACGATGTTGTGGATTTGTTCATCTGTTGTAATTTGTAAACCTGTTGTCGTTCCCTGCCTCAATCCATGGGCAGAGGCGGTAAGAGGTAATAATAACAAACAACATAATAATAATAATATGCCAACCATAGATCCTAGTGAAACGTCAGCAATAAAATGTTCTAGAAACATGGCCACATAGCCCGAAACCCACAAAAAAATACTACTAATAATAATAATCCAGTGAAGAGGGAGAGAAAGCACTTTACACATTGTTCAAGAGGCACTCTCTTCTTTTCCATGGGGTTGCCAAGCACTGGAAACCATTCTGAGGCTGGCACCCTTGCTTTCTTTCTCAGGATCAAAACCTGCCTTCAGCTCTGTTCCTGGACGCTGGCCGGGTGGGGGTCGGACTGAAAGACAACCTCCAGCTTCCCCTTCCAGATGTTTGCCACCTGGCAGCAATTATTCCTAAGCGGAGAGCTTACCAGGCCGAAGGGGGCCTCCTACAGCTACCGAGCAGACCTGCCATAACCTCCTGTGCCAGATGTCTGCATCTTGGGTTGTGATCCTGGAAGGAAAAGCCCTCTGTTTAATCTCAGAGGCACCCCACTTGGATTGGCTCTTGAGCCCTTGGGGTCCTGCACATTCCTCCGGCACTTTCTTCAATGGTGGCTTACGGATCATAAACAGCCTGACACAAGTTTACCCCGTGTATTGTCAAAGCCAGCATGGCCTAGTGGTTCGGGTTTAGACCAGGGTTTGAATCCTTCTGGGTAGACCTTGGACACATCACACTTTCTCAGCCTCAGGGGAAAGCAAGGCAAAGGCAACCCCCCTCTGTACAAACCTTGCCATTAAAATCCCATTGACAGGTGGCCATAAGTCAGAAACAACTGGAAGGCACACAGCTAGAAACCTCACAAGTGGAGAATCAGGGAGGGGCTAAAGCAGTGGTTCCAACCTGTGGGTCGGGACCCCTTTGGGGATCGAACGACCCTTTCACGGGGGTCGCCTAAGACCATTGGAAACACATACTATTACTTGCTAATTAGCTTACTTCTGTTCACCGCTATGATCTTTGGAATAGGGTAAGATAAATAAAACAAATTTATTATTATTATTATTATTATTATTATTATTATTTGCATGTAGCATGAAAAAATTGTATGGTTAGGGGTCGCCACAACATGAGGAACTGTATTAAAGGAGCGCGGCATTAGAAAGGTTGGGAACCACGTGCTAATGCAGAGGCACTCTGCTCATGCTCAGGAACCCTTGGTCCTCATGGTGAGGGGATGGAGGAGAAGCCACCTCCAGAGTCTTAGGCCTCTGAATGGAGGGGTGCCCCTATTGTGGGGTTGATTGGCCACCCCTGAGGCTGAAAGAGTGTGCCTTGGCCAGGGTCTCCCCAGAGGGTCTCCTCCAGGGCCTGGCCATGGCCACCCCTCCTTTACCTTTTGGGAAGAGAAAAGGGCGGGGAAAAGAAGGGCACATGGGCGTGGCCAAGGACCGCCCCGCCCCTTTGGTGGGGGTGTCCTTCGAGGGCGCCCCAGGGCCCTCCCGGCGCTGAGCGAATGAAGCGGAGGGGCGGGAGCGCGCGCGCGGAGAGGACGGGGGCGCGCCTGGAAGCAGCAGCAGCAGCAGCGAAGGAGGCGGAGGAGGAGGAGCTGGTTGGCGCGCTGTGTGTCTGGCTCTCCGGGGTGGATGCTGGTGGAGGCGAGGCGGTGGTGGCGAGGCTCCTGGGCCGGGATGGCCGCCCTGCCGCTGCCCCCGCGGCTCCCCTGCTCCTGCTCTTTTGCCCGGGGAGCCTCGGCAACCGGCACGCCGTCCACGGGAACAGCTCCAACCCGCAGTGAGTCCCCGGAGGAGGAGGAGGAAGGGAGGGAGGGAGGGACGGGGGCAAAGGGGGGATCGGAAGACCTACAGGGGTTTGGGGCGTGTCAAGGGGGGATCAGACTCTCTGGAGGGATTGGGGGGGCAAGGGGGGGTCGGAAGAAATGGAGGGTTGGGGAGATCAGGCTCCCTAGAAGATTTGGGGGGCAAAGGCGAGCATCAAGAGACCTGTAGGGATTTGGGGGATTGGGGGACAAAGGGGGGATCGGAAAGACTGGAGGGGTTTGGGGGATTTGGGGGGGAGAGGGGCACGTGCAAGAGGGGGGATCAAAGAATCGGGGGGGTTGGGGAGATGGGAAGACCTGGAGGAATTTGGGGGGGGGGCAAGGGGGATTGGAAGACCTACAGGGATTTGGGGGGCTTGGGGGGGTCAGTGGGGGGGAGAGGTGACACTGCAAATGGGGGGATCGGAATACTGGAGGGGTTTGGGGATTAGGGGGGGGGGGAGAAGGAGGGCACTTGTGGGGAGAGGATCGGAATGCCTAGGAAGGTTGTGGGGGTTCTTGCTTGTCCCTCTCCTGCCGGTGTGTGTGTTGTGTTTGTGTGGGAGACAGTGTGCAACATGGAGGCTGCCCTCCCCCTCCGTCTGGCCTCTGTCTGGAGTGGGACCCCCGCTCTTCTTCTTCTTTGCCCCTTCCCTCCCTCCCAGGATCCTGCATCAGGCCTTCCTTCTTCTTGGGGTTGGGAGAAAGGGGGAAATCTTAGGTTTATCCTTTCTGCCCCTCCGTCGGGTTTTTCCCTTTGGAAGAGGCCCTGGTTGAAGGGGAGAAGCAGAAGGGGGGAAGGAGGGGAAGTGGGGGGGGGAGAGCCGTGTGGGTGAAGGTGGGAATTGGCTGCCCTTTGCTCCCCTCAAGAATTGGGGGTGGCACACACAGAGACACACATGGGCATCCCCAGGAGGGTCTTGGCTGGCCTCTTATGAGGGGGGGTCTTGGGATAGAGGGGGGCACAGACAAGCCCCCCCCCACCAAGCAAATCCCCTGCCCCATGCTTCTCCTCATCTCCAGAGGCACAGCCAAGACCCTCCTTGTGCTGCCCATGTGCCTCTCTCTGTCTTGGCATGACCTATTTCTTAGCCTAGGTGTGACTTCGGATGACAGGCCACCGTGCACCAGCACACTCTCAGGAAGGTGGCTGGGTTGTGAGACTGGCAATGAAGAACACAAAGACACACACAGCACACACACACACACACACACGGTGCGAGGTGCTCCTTGCGTTGCCTCCCATCCCCAGGGTGCCCCGTGGCACGTGCAACGCCAGGCAACGCCAGGCCTCCTTTGGGGACTGGTGAGGTTTTAGGCAACACACACACACAGACTAAAATACACACGTTGTGTCAAGATAGGCCGAATTGATGATGGCGAATCGAACCCTGCAAGAGGCCGAGGTGGAATCAGTCTCCCTTGAAGAAATCGGAAAGGGATCCCATGGTCTCCTTTCCTGGCAAGGAACCTGAAAGGGACTGATCGGATCCCAGGGTCCTTTCCTAAAAGGGACCTGAAAGGTGTTTAAAGGATCCCATGGTCTCTTCCTGAAAAGGAACCTGAAAGGGATTTGAGGGATCCCAGGGTCCCTTCCTAAAAGGGATTTGAGGGATTCCAGGGTCCCTTCCTAAAAGGGATTTGAGGGATCCCACAGTTCCTTTCCCACTCTTTAAAAACACCCAAGGAAAGGCCAATCTGTCTTTGCCTTCTTCACTCAGGACCCTTCCTTCCCAATGGCCACAGAGGGAGGCTGGAGGGGTGTGTAGTTGTGCATGTGGAAAGGAGGCCCCATAGCTCCCTCCCTGAACCACTGGGGTGTGTGGGAGGGTTGACACCCATGGAGCATTAAGAGCTGGAGGGGTTTTATGGGGGGATTGGGCTTCCTCCTTGGAAATACATAGTAACTACTGTTTATTGGGGGGAATCTATTATTATTGTGGGGGGGGTCGGAGGGGCGTCTCCTCAGGAGTATAGTTTTATGGGAGGGGAGTCTGAGTGTCTTCTCCTTGTGGAGTAGTTCCCCAGTGAGAAGAGGAATTAAAAAATATTCGCCTCACGCCATTCTTGTGTGTCTTTGGCTTCCAAAGCAGCGTGGGGTGTGTACGTGTGGAGAAAGGTTGCCCGCCATGTGTTGGCTCCGAACATGGGGTTCAAGAGGAGGAGGCATGCCTGCCACCCCACCTTGAGGAGGAGTCAAGGTGGCAGTTTTGTGGCTGGGTTTTAGAACAACCGTCCTTCTCCTTATGCATTCATGTGTGGTCCCCTCGGAGTCCCAGCGGCCGGCTGACAACCTTGTGCAAGCAACAAAGCTGTCTGGTTTCCTCTCCCCGTCCCCATCCAGTCCCTTGGAATTGCTCTGTGGTGGTAGCCATGGCCAGAATATGGTTGCCATCCAGTAGAAAGTGCTGCCCTCCTCCCAGAGGCCACCTCCTCACCCACTCTCCCCTTCTGGTGGGCTACTGTGAAGAGAGGCATGGTGTTCTCTCTGTGGAGGTGATGGGATCAGATCCACAGAACCCAGTTGCCCCAGTGGCATAAGGAGGCCCTTGGCCTGTGGCTTTGGCCTCCACAAGTGCGCCTGTTTCTAGAGAGAAATGAGAGAGAGAGAGAGACAAGAAGTGGAACCATTCCATCACTGGTGTTATTTTTTATGTGGGTTTCTCTCTCCTCCTCCCTTTCCCCCTTAAATCAATGGGGTTTTTAAAGTAATAATCTGGAAATTGTCATGGCTGCCGAGCGACACCGCAGGGAGCCAGATCAATGGGGGGAGTTAACAACGGCACCTGTGCCGCATCCCTAATGCCTTACTACCACCACCCCAGAGGACACGGCAACTGGGTTGGCGCTCAGGTTGCTCAGCGCAGTCGCAAAAAGTGGGTGGCCGTGTGGCTCAGAGCAGGGCTGGCTCTCTAGGCCTGGAGTCGCTGTGGCCCAGTTGTGCTGGAGCGCACTGTCCTCCTCCTGCTCTCTTGGCACGAGTGCCGCCTTCCCCTTAATGGCTTCCATTTTCCTTGGGAAGTGGCCATTAAAACTGAAGGAGTGGGGACAAATTGAGCGGGAATTATGTTCCTGCCTGCCCCCAAATGTGACATCTTTCTCTCCCGCACCCCAAGCCCAGTCTTCCCAGCCAGTCTGCCTTGGCTGTCTGTCTGTCCTTGTGCGACTGGGTCTCACGCCCTCTGTTCGTCCCCCGTCTCCCTCTCGCTCTCTCTTGCTTGCTCACTCCTCTTTTGTGTATGGAGGGAGCACTGTCTCCTTTGAGAGTGTGATCTGAGGCGGAAGCCCAGGCCCATAAATTGTGCCTCTTGAATCGGGTGCTGGCGGGCATCGCACAATGGCAGAGGGGCTGAGGCGGGACCCCTTTGGCTGGGACCACCCCACCTACCTCTTCCTATGGTCAGGGCTTTCTAACCTGGCCTGACTTTAGTGATGTGTGTGGCGGGAGGTGTGGGGCCGTGCAGCTTGTGTGTGAGCATGTGTGTGTGAATGTGAAGGGAAAGGATGGTTGCTAGGGAGCTGCACAAAGGGCTCAGGTAGAAGTTGCTCTGCAGAGCCTGACCCACAATGCACTGGGCTCCCTTGGCAATGGCGGACAGGGCAGGCCTAACCTGGCAAGGGCCTTGACTTGGCATCTTTCCTGGGGAGGCTCTCTACATCATGGACCCCCAATTGAGCCATTTGTAGTCATTACCTGGACCTACCTCCATAGCAGTTAAACTACTGCTCTTTTTTGGGGTGTAGAGAAGACCTTTGCAGGACCCATACACTCCCTATTTATTTGGGTCCTATCTTTTCTCATCCCCTCAAACCGTCGCCATAGGTCCTAGACCCTTGTTTTTGTGGTGGCGGCAGCGGCGATGGCGGTTGTGGGGGGTGCTGCCGCAGAGCCAGCATGTCGGGGATATTTATGGCGAAGCAGTGCGGCAGAGCTGGCTGGATTGCAAGCCGGGCGGCACCGTATCCTTGTGCTGGGGTTTTGGGGATAAATTATGGGTGGAATTGGCCCTTCTGGGGTTGGTCGCTGGGTGTTAGACAAACCATAAAACAATCCTCCAGGAAAGGTCGGCCCTCCCTCCCGCACTTAGGCTGCTCTGAAGACATTTCATCCGGCCCCAGAGGGAAGAGCGCAGCTGGACTTTGGGGTCCAGGCTTGCGAAAAATCTTGGGGTGGGGTCTCTTTTTTGACACCTTCCTCCTCCATAGACCCAAGCCTTCCTGATTTCCTTGGAAATGTACGAGGGAATCTGCCTTCACTTTTGTACGGAGAGTGCTGGTGTTTCTAAATACCTGCTCCCAGATCTGGGCTTTCTTAAGTTTTTTGGGAGGGTGGGTAGTCAGATGCCCTAAATGGGGCATTTGCATGATCCCACATTCTCCTCGTGGCACTCTCCTTTCCTCACCTTCGGCCCCAGTCTTTGAATTGAGAGGAAATGGAAGCCAAGTGGAGATTGTTGCTCCTTCTCCTTGTTCCTGTCAGTGGTTGTGTCACTCCAACTGGGGAGTGAGCCTTGGCAGGTGGCTGGCAACACTAGACTCTGGTCCCACTCCCATCCTGCTTCTTCTCTTTCTTTTATAGCATCTGACGGCAAATAGGCATTTGGATTTCTGCTCTTTGTTCCTGTCTTACACCTCTTCTCTCCAAAACATGGTTGGCTGCTTGCTCAATCTTCCCTCTTTTGGTCATTGGTCACAACTTGTAATCGTGGCTTTAAAACCATCATCCATTTCCACATTTAAGCAGTGAGTTTAGGGTTCCATTTTTTTTTTTAAACCTCATTTCTTATGGACCAGGTTTTTTTAAGGCACCAAACGATGGGATTTTCCAAGTTCTCAGTTCCCTCCCCTCCAGCCATTACAGGTATGTCTCAGTTAATGAAATAGATGCGCTGCTGGGCATGACTTCTTTAACAACAGCAATAAAATGGTACCAGAGGCAGAAATAACATGAATAGGGTTAGTTAGGTCTGTTACAGACTGCCAAAATAAAGCTGCTTTGGGTCTCTTTGGAGGTATGCTGTTTAAATGATGCATGGGTCCTAAGAATCCGGAAGCTGCACCAAAGCTTCACTCCAGTGCTTAGGAATGGAGTGTGGCTTTGATGCGACCTCCAGACTCTTAGGACCCATGCGTCATTTACATAGCATACCTCCAAAGAGACCCAAAGCAGCTTTATTTTGGCAGTCTGTAACAGGCCTTAGGTTCCTACACTTCTCAAAAGAAGAGCACTTCAACACATTTCAGCAGACTTCTTATCCAATACTAGTAGTATGCACATGTGAAATGAAACAAACAAGTTCAGGCAACCCTTGTATCACCAAAGAAAAATGTTTCCAACCTGGTGCAGATCATTTGAAAGCTTACACCAAGATGTATCCAGGGATGACTTTCTTCAGCCTTCACTTCTCTTACGATTTCCATTTTGGTGGCCAAAATAATAGATCCTTGAATTTTTTTTACATCCTGGGGGTAGCTGCTGAGGCAAGCTTTTTGCTTTCCTCTTGTCTCTAGGTTTTGGAGTTCTGACATGCCACTTCTGTTTACCTTGCCTATTGTTGGCAAGCAGACATAGCTATGATGTGTCATCTAGAATAGAATCCCAGTCTTTCCCAACTCAAGCTTTATTGCATGTACTGTAGACATGCTGCTGGAGGCTGACACTGAAAGTATGTCTTTATCCAGTACTCCTTCACTGTCTTCTCAATACTGATGCTGCTAAAAAAAAATCTAGCTAGAGAGAGAACAAGGAAGAAAGGGGGGCAGATATAAAAAGACCTTTTGAAAAGGAACTTCTTTGTCAGAAGCTTTGTTACTGATGTATGCTTGTATTGCAATAGGTCAGTGATGGTGAACCTTTTAGAGGCCGAGTGCCCAAACTGCAACCCAAAACCCACTTGTTTATTGCAAAGTGCCATGTCCCTCTGGCTTTCCAGTGGCAAACTCTGTGCTGGGGCAATGGCACATGTGCCCAAACAGAGGGCTCTGAGTGCCACCTCTGGCACGCGTGCCATAGGTTCGCCATCACTGCAATAGGTAATGCTTTCTTGAGTACTGTCAAAATAACCCGGGTTTTCTGCTTTTGCCACGCTTTATTGCAACAGAATTTGATCAAATAAGGATCAGAATCGATTTCAAGTGGGAACGATGGTCATATAAATCGATTTGCAATTCCTTGTACATTGTAGTGGGAGCGGCCCCTTGTTTTCAACCCTGTTCTGTACGGGTTTTTAGGCCTGTTACAAGTTGTACGTATGTGTGTACAAACACATTTTAAACTCTCTGTAACAGTTCTATCCCAAATACGGCAATATCTTTGGCATCTTTCTATTTCTTTCTATTTCTTTATTTCCCCACCTTTCTCCTGATATGGGACCCAAGGCAGCTTACAATGAGGTTATGGAGCTAAAAACCTGATGATAAAAAAGTTAAAACCCAGTTAAGCAAGCAAGCCTATTAAAACATCATGAATGTTAAAAAGTGTAATAAGATCATTAAAAAGAATAAGAAAGATAAAAATCTAGCACATGCACCCCTTTAAAAAACACCCTCCTCCCACTACCATTTAATCATAGAATGATAATAATAATAATAATAATAATAATAATAATAATAATAATAATAAATGTTATTTATGTTTCCCCGCCTCTCCCAGTGGATCCAAGCGAGGTTACAGATTAAGTATTAAAGCAGATCCTTAGGCCACTGTGGTATGTGTGTATAGCAATAGACTTGTGGTTCTGAGTTCTGGAAATGGTAATTGGTTTGGGATGGATGGAGAAGGTGCTGAGAGCTGGTCTTCCTGGGGGGGTTCCTACAAACACAATATCCCTGGATCTTTCAGTCGTATTTCTCAGGCCTTGGGATTCCTCCCTGTGTGGACCCCCTTTTCAATTAAGAAGCAAAGAGCTTGGACTGTGAAAGGCCATTCCAATTATTATTTTTGTAAAAGACAAGCTACAAGTTTGTTTATCTGAAAGCTTCTAATCCTCATTTTTTCCCCTCAAAGCAGTGAAGAGTATTAAAAACGTATTTGCGCATGTATCCAA
Organism: Sceloporus undulatus; assembly: GCF_019175285.1. Taxonomy (NCBI): domain Eukaryota; kingdom Metazoa; phylum Chordata; class Lepidosauria; order Squamata; family Phrynosomatidae; genus Sceloporus; species Sceloporus undulatus. The sequence continues at coordinate 34,993,075 of NC_056530.1, read as the reverse complement.
GGAATACTGTGGAAGAAACTGACCTTATCTTCACAGAAGGGAGAATAATACCAGCTTAGCGCCATCCTACTAAGCGTGGAAGAAATCTTCCCGAACGCTTTCAGGAGCTGCATTCAGATATTAGGGACCATCACCACTCTTCTGATCTGACAATGTGGGGTTCTAGGGTTAGGGGTTGCGGATCAGATTGGCAAAGGAGCGTTGCATACTGTTCAGAGCTCCAAGGGGAAATACCACAATATCCACAAGTTACCAAATTTGTGCACAGAAGGCATTTTTGTATAGAAAAGGAACATGCATCTTGCATGTGATGCAGGGTTACAGATGTGACTGTCCTGGATTTGCGTTGAGGAGATCTAGATCTGAATCCCTCCTCAACCATGAAGCTCAGTGGGTGACCCCTGACTTGTCACATTACTGTTGTGGCAGACTGGGCATAACAAAACAAATACAATGGAAGGCTTTTCTCTCTTGTTTGCCTTGTAGGCTTCTCAGAAGCTGTGGAGCAGTTTGATTATTTTAAGACCCTGGGCTTAGAAGTCTCATAGGTGTGTAGTGGGTTTTCTATATTACAATGTGTGTTACGTTGTGTTGTTTCAAAATGCAGAGAGCTGGCATTGGTGTGTTTGGGGGACACCCCACTTTTGTTTGTCCTGATGATCGGAGCCTTGGACATCTGCTTACCCCGATAGTGCCACTGATAAGGGATATCTGTTTAGTTGGCATAGAAAACAGGATGTTGGCTTATGAGATAGAACCTACTAATCCCAATAATACTGGCGAAAACACATTTTGCTGGGAAAACATTTGCAACCAGTAACACATAATGCCTGGAAGTGACATGTTTAAATCAGAAACTCAGTCCTTTGGGAAGGAGAGTGACTGGTTTTTTGCCATTTTTATGGCAAAATGTGATGGAGACTGGGAGAGGGTTGTGGGTCACAAAATGTGGTTCTGCTCTGAGATCCGACCTTTCTCATACTAGCAAGTGGAATTGCTGGGCAAGTAAAGCGTGTAAAACATAGATGTCTCAACATGTGCAGAACGGCTTGGGGATGTGCGTGTGTGTCTGGGCGCATGTGGTGAATGGACTGCAAAAACCTGTCCCTCGTCAATACAGCCTCCCAGTTTTGGAATGACTGAACATTCAGGGGGTGGCATACCAGAGGTCTCTTTGTTGCTCTAGTGTATCAGGCTGTTGTAGATTGGGAATTGTCTCTTCAAACAGGCAGCCCCTTGTGAGATGTCCATGCGTCTGGGAGAAGTGTAGGCCTTGGTTTTCCTTGGACAGCTGAGCCTAAGGCTGGGCTGGTTTAAACTTTATCACCCTGTGCAAGCATGTCAGGGAAAGCTGCTCATCATTTTGCCACCAACCCACATGGAAGTGGTACATCTGGGGAGAGGCAGGCTATTAATAATAATAATAATAATAATAATAATAATAATAATAAGCAGTAGTGCTTGGATTATGGAGGGAAAAGGAAGCAGAGAGTAGCTAGGGTGCATAGGAGTGGAATTCAAAGATACAGCTGTGTTAATCTGTTGAATCAGTATGTAGAGAGATCTTGTAGCATCTTTGAGACTGTAAGAAAGAAGTTGGCAGCAGGAGCTTTCCTAGACTTCAGTCTACTTCCTCAGATACATTTGGTCCAAATGCATCTGAGGAAGTACACTTAAGTCTACGAAAGCTCATGCTGCCAAGTTCTTTCTTTCAATTAGTCTTGAAGATGCTACAAGATCTCTCTACAATACATACTAGGTCCATAGGAAGCTACCTTAAAGTCATTGGCCAGTCTCATCTAGCCCTATGCATTTGGACTGTTTGCAGCTCTCCATAGAAGGCTGCTTCCCACCATCTCCTACCTGAGTCTTTCAAGTGAGGATGCCAGGAAGCGAACCTGAGGCCTTTTGTACACAAAGCAATTTCTCTATCACTGTTCTACAGCCCTTTCCCAATTCTTCCAGTTTTAGCCAATTTTTTACCCCTTTTGTACCTTTCTAGTGATGATAGAAGGTTTGCATAACTTCAAAGTGGATAATGATGACATTGAAACAGGTGTTGTAAACCCGCTTGGCTCAGTTGTAAAATTGAAATGGAGAGTGTAGTCAAGGAAGCAGAGGAAGACTAGGATTTGGAAGGGCGGCTCTGAAGGAGCTAAACAAGATCCTCAAATGAAAAGATAAATTGTGATATGCCAAAGTCAAAATCATCCATGGCAGACTGTTGCTAGAGATTCAGAGCCCAGGAATTGATTTGAAGGACCAAAAATGTTTCCAGGGCTTCTCCGGGAGAAAAAAAATCACTTGTGTTTGTTTGCCTGAAGGTTTCTTTGTTTCAGCATGGCACAATTTGGATGTAACGCTTTACAAGTAGTAATGACATTAGCCTCAGTCCTGTTACTTTTTGCAATAGCAAGGGCATTTCATTAACAGAACACGGAAATACCCGATAATTACTCCCAAAAGGTTTTGGAAGGGAAGAGGAGAGGTCGTTTTCAAATATTTTTTGGCCACATTTCTATTTAAAGGTGTTCTTTTTTAAAATTAAAAGTAAATTGAAACGGAAAAATTTCAGCATATATAGTGAAACATAACACACATGTAGAAACAACACGTGGGTCTGAATCCTGTCAGTTGTTCCAAATTAGTGTAAACCTGTTGAATCAGTTGTTGAATGGTGAGTCAACATATAGGTAAATTCCACTGATTTAACTGGTTATAGTAATGTGCAACAAGTGATGTGACAAATGCATCAATACAGTAGAGTCTCGATTATCCAACATAAACGGGACCGACTGATTGTCGGATGACCGAAAATGTTGGATAATCCAATGACGGCGTGTGTGCACATGCACGCACGCCGCCATTGGGGACAGTGGCTCCCTTGGAGCTGAAGGAGTCTAAGTCTCGCCTCAGCGCGGCTTGGACTCCTTCAGTCCCAAGGGAGACCTGGTTTCCCTCCACTTGAAGGGAGCTCTCTGGAGCTCCCTTCCAGCCGAGGGAAAGCAAGCCGCCGGGGAGGGGACTGGGCCAAGGCTAGAATCCCTTCCTCAGTGGCCTGGTTCCAGCCGAGGGACAGCTAGCACCCGCGGGGGGCCCCTCTCTCCCAAAGGGGGCCCTGGGGCTCCCTTTGGAGGGAAGGCTAGCGCCGGCGGGCCTTCAGCCCCCTTCTCTCCAGAGGGAGCCCAAGAGCTCCCTTTAGAGAGAAGGCTAGCGCCGGAGGGGCTTCAGCCCCCTTCTCTCCAGAGGGAGCCCAAGAGCTCCCTTTGGAGGGAAGGCTAGCACGTGGTGGGTGCTGTGCTTGGGGCCTGGTGTGCTGCACTCTGCCATGCTTGGAGCCCTTTTTGTCTGGGGGCGTGGTAAGGGCTCCAAGCCATGCCTACCGACCAGTCAGACGTCAGATAAACCGGAACGTCGGATCAACGAAGATCGGATTAACAAGACTCTACTGTATTAGTGAAGCTGTATTAGTGAAATAGCATTTTTGCACAACAACTCTTAAGATTTTTTTCCTCCCCATTCAGAGAAGAGAATTTGCCCTTCAAACCATAACACCATCTCAGCAACAGTACCCCATTCAAAAACAACCACAACATACCTTCGGAAGCAGCTAGTGCTGATCCAAGAAATTGCTACAAACAGCTTCCTGAAAGAATTGCACAAGTGGACACAGAGGCAATAGCAACCAGCAGAACCCAAGGAGCTTCATCCTAAGACTTCTTTAGATCAGTGCTATAGAACACGGGTCCCCAGAGACTTTCTAGGTCAAAAAGAAACAATGGTAGTCAATGTGAACAAATACAGCACCATTTCCTGACATTCTGGGAAAACCAGTGTGTTGTAGTGTTTTGAGCATTGGGCTACAACAACAACAGCAATAATAAAATATTTATTTATATCCCGCCTCTTCCGTTTGGGGATCGAGGCGGGTAACAACAGAGTTTATGATAGACAATATAAAAACAATAAAACCCTGACCCAACCCTCCCTCCCAGACTAAAAAATCAACATAAAACTTGATTAAAATATATAACAATACAATACAACATTACAAGATTATTCTACAATCTGCGAACGACGAGGAGATATAGTAGGAAGGACGGATAGAATCGGTTCTGCTGGAAGAGAAAGGTTTTTGTCACTTTTTAAAAAGCCTCCAATGAGGATAACTGGCGAATCTCTTCCGGCCGGTCATTCCAAGCTTTAGGAGCCGTAGCAGAAAAAGACCTCCGAGACGTGACCGCCAATCTGGTCTTTTTTGGATGTAAAAGATTTTCCTGGAGGAACGGAGTGTACGGGGAGGATTATATGGGAGGAGGCGTTCCTTCAAGTAGACTGGACCCAGGCCATGTAGGGCTTTGTAGGTAATAACCAACACCTTGTACTGAGCTTGGAACCTAATAGGCAGCCAGTATAATGACTTTAGAATAGGTGTAATTCGGTCAAACCTAGATTTTCCGGTGACTAGTCTGGCTGCCATGTTTTGTATCAGTTGAAGCTTCTGGACATGGCACAAGAGTTGCCCCATGTAGAGCACATTACAGAAATCAAGACGAGAGGTTACCAGGGCATGTACAACCATTTCTAGGTCCCGCTGCTCCAAGTAGGGGCGTAACTGGCGTATCAGCAGAAGCTGATAACAGGTGCTCCTGGCTGCCGCATCAATCTGAGAGGACAGATGAAGCGACGAATCCAGGAGCACTCCCAAGCTGCGAACGCAGTCCTTCAGGGGAAGTGTGACCCCAACTAGGACTGGTGAACATATCTCCAAACCCGGGTTGGGGTTACCTATCACGAGTACCTCCATTTTGTTTGGATTCAACTTAAGTCTATTTTCCCTCATCCAGTCCATTACCAACCTCAGGCAGTCATTCAGAGGAGAGATGCCCTCCTTGGTCACTGAAATAGTCCGAGACATAGAGAAATAGATTTGGGTGCACTCAGCCATGGAAACCCACTAAGTGATCTTGGGCAAGCCATTTTGTCTCAGTATCAGAGGAAGGCAAAGGCTAAATTTCTTTGAACAAATCTTGCCGAGGATGCCCTGTTAGGATCATCATAAGTTGGAAACAACTTGGACTTCTGGGTTGGATCGGTGGACCGAGAAGACGTGTTCGTGGGAGCTCCGCGTTCGGGTCGGCAAGGCGTGGTGGCATAGCTGCTTCTGATAGTAGCTACAGCAAGTGGGGAAATGAGAGCATTGGTCCTCCAAATAAGAATCCTCCCTGAATGAAATTTTCCTCCAGTCCCACAATTTCTAGCAGTGCAAAGAGTGAGACACTGAAAATCTTTCACACCTATTTCCTATTGGCATTCCCTTGGTGACTTTGCCTGCCCCTTTTCTTGGATGTCTAAACTGCCTTGCTAAATTCTCAGCCAAAGGTTTAAATTCCTGCACTGTTTGAAATATGGGGACCGAAGGAAGAATTTTTAGTAAAGGGCAATGCTGCCCTCCCCATAGCTATACCCTTGATAGGAAAGGGAAAAATGCTGTCCCTTTCTCTCTCCATAAGATATGTTAAGAAGCAGTCTGGAAGAATCCACTGTTTGAAGGAAGAAAAAAACCATTTGCCAATGGATTGCAAACTACCCAGTTATCTAGGAGGCATAGATCAGACTCTAGCTTCTGCCCACCCCTCTGGAGTATTGAGTGGTGTTTACAGGAGAGGTGGTAATAATATTAGAAGAAGCCTTTCATCTCTCTTCCGGGACTGTAAGTATCTATTGTGCTGAACAGGGAGACTTTTAAGATAAGAAACCTTCTTAACTTTCAGGCCGGGGGAACGGCAGGATGCAGAAGGCATGGAGGGAAGTCACCTGCTGCATGCGCTTGTGGGTGAATTTCTCATGGGAGGCAGTGGTAGGGAAAGCCAAAGGAAAATTAGATGAGAAGACAGTCGCAAAAACAGGGATCAATCAGTCTTGCTCAGCAAGAAGTGATTCATTGTTTTTGTGAGATGCTAAGCTCTTGCCTTTTTCAAACAGGGCTTGCAGTCAAGTCTTTATTTTCTTTATCTACTCACATTTTTTTAATGCTCCGCTGTGACGGAATTTAACAGGCAGCTCAATTGGTTTTTAAAAAAACGCAGAATAGCGTTTAAAAGAATAAACCTGAATAGTCTAGCCAAGTTACAATAAACTTAGGAGGCCAAGTTGTGTGACATAACGGGAGAATAAAAAGTGGCGCAAAGGCATCACCTTTGCCAGACATCCTACAATCAGCCGAAATGGATTTGTTTTCTGCGGGCAATCCAAGTTTGGGATATTACTTTAAACAAAATAGTGCTCATTCTTGCGGAAAAGGTGGGAGATGATGATTGATGATGACTTTAAAAATAAATAAAATTGTGTATTACTTTTTACACCAGGTGGTTTTTAAAATCATAGTACATTAAACCAGCATGACTTGGGTTACATTTAAAAATCCTTTTTAAAAAAGATTATAAGGCCCTAAATCCCCTGAAAATATCCTCCAGTAATTTGTTCAAGTAGCCATTAACCGTGTTTTCAGACAAGAACGATCCATTAAATTATTTTTTTAAGTAACAGTATTAAGCCTGTCTTGCATGGCCTTCTAAGACTTTGTAGGCGACATCATTATGTGTAATGTGTTACATCCAGGCTTGAGGCCTGTCCTTGAGCTATTCCTGCTTTGCTGCTTCAAAGGGGTACTGCCAGATACTTAAAAATACGTAAAGGGTCAAGCCCCTGGGAAATAATTTGCATATGCTGTTCTGTATCTATTCTAAATTATTCATATAGAAATACAACCCTAGGAAACAGACTCAGGCAGAGGTCCCATGTCCCCAGGCTTAGCAGTTCCCACAAGTTAGGCAAAACAAGATTTCAGTGTGGATATTATAGAAGGAAAATGCACAAAAAGGCAACAAAATGAGGAAGGGGATAAAGTCTTTCCCCCGTTGAGGAAACATTACAACAGTCTTCCCCAACCGGCTGCCTTCTTGATGTTTCAGACTGCAACCTCCAGTAGGTCTGAGCATTGGCCAGATTGGCTTGGGCTAATGGGAGTTTGAAGCCAAAATGCCTGGAGGATGCTAAGTTATCTGGGTTCACAGTGTTTGGGGCCACTTAGAGAAATGGTTTACTGTCATCCAGGGTGTGGGTAGGGTGGCATGAATGAAATCCTGTCCCCTCCCAATCCCTCATTCTGAATCTGTTTTCCACATCAACATTAGGAGGAACTTCCTGACAGTAAGGGCTGTTCGACAGTGGAACACAATCCCTCGGAGTGTGGTGGTGTCTCCTTCCTTAGAGGTCTTTAAGCAGAGGCTGTATGGCCATCTGTCAGGGCTGCTTTGATTGTGATTTCCTGCATGGCAGGGGGTTGGACTGGATGGCCCTTGCGGTCTCTTCCAACTCTATGACTCTATGATTCTATGATTCTATGATATGCAGTTAGGACAGCCTATTCCCACATAGATACTATCTTGACCTTCTGGGTGAATGTCATACAAGGTTTCAGTGTATAGATAGAACCACGGTCTCTCATGTCCTGTTGCAGGCCCATTGCTATAAGGTTAGGACACCAGAGTGAAGATGGTAGGCTTTGTGTGAAAACAAGCCAAGGGACCCTTTCATGCTGCACAGTTATAGCACTATTCTTCCATTTTATCTGCCACGATTCTGTCCTGTGGAACCGTGGGGTTTGTAGTTTGGGGGGACTCTAGAGATCATTGGCTGAAATTCTAATAGTGCTTCCTAAAGAGCAATCTCAGAATTCAGTAGGATGTTGCCATGGCAGTCCAACTGGAATGGTAGTGGTCTAACTCTATAAGGTGGGAGGATGCTAGGAGTTTCTTACTACAGTCAGATTTCCATATTCATGGATTCATTATCCACAGACTGGTTTGAAAATACCTTTAAAAACATAGATTCCAAAAAGCAAACCTCGATTTTACCATTTTATACAAAGGATACCATTTTACTGTGCCATCGTATTTAACAGGACTTGAGCACGGATCCTGGCACCAGACCCCATCAGATACCAAGGGCTCATTGGACTTTTGAAATCCTTAGCAGACGTGTTATAGCTTACTGTACATTTCTGTGCAGTTGATCCGGGTTCATAATGTTGCCAATCCTCTGGGAATTGTATAGTCCTACTCCTGGTTCTGGGGTGTCTGCTGCCAGGGGTCGCTTTACTCTGAGGCCAGCGATGATCACATGGGAAGATCTGGAACAAATCGGAAGTTTAAAAAATGTGCTGTAATTGGAGATATACCACGTTCTGCTGCTGAACGGACGGAACATCATCTAGTCTGTTTGCACCAGAACCAGGGTTTGGGCCATATGGCATTCAGACTCCCCGCCGAGAGGACTGGGGGGTGGTAGGAGGACTCTTTATTTGGCCTATGCAGACAGGGTCTCTGTTTCCCATGCCATTTTGTTTAAGGGCTGTGGTCTGCTCATGGGCCATTGCCCAGCCAGCTGGCAGCTTGGGCAAAACAGAGATCTGGGTGTGGTGCTGCTCTTTCTTCAGCATCTTCTTATCTTTGCTTTTCTGATGTTATCATAATTATGATCAGGATTACTCAAATAGTTGGAGATGCATCATTTAAAAAATATTCAGCAAACGCTTACTGTCCCAAGATCTCCAAGCCATCTACCAGCAAGTAACAAAGCAAAATGAATAACATGGGAGATGCAAATAACACATCAAAACCAAACACAAAAGTCCAAAGTGTCAAGATTGGGTGTTTAGTTCTTAAGAAACATCCAAGAAGAGTCAGCATGGTGTAGAGGTTTGGACTAGGACACTCGGAGACTAGAGTTCAAATCCCTGCTTGGCCATGGAAACTCACTGGGAGACCTTGGGCATGTCAAAGGAAGGCAATGATAAACCTCCTCTGAACAAATCTGAGCAAGAAAACCCTGTGAGAGGTCCATTTTAGGATTGCCATACATTGGAAACTACTTCAAGGCACACAACAACAACTAAACATTTAAGGGATGGGTCAAAAGATTTTTAACCATCATCCTCTTGAAGGGAAAATTTTGGTGTCCTGCTTTCTTAGAGAATTCACACAAAACATTCCCTCCACTATTTCACAGATGAAAACATTTTGCCATTTGAAGCAAATAACAAGATGTCTGCTCACTTCATTCCAGGTACAGAAGCTGACATACCCTCCAACATTTCATAGAGGAAAACTGGGACATGTCTGTGGTCAAGATGGCAAAAGCTATTACTGAGGAAGAATGTATTAACTAGGAGAGCTGCAGAAGTTTGCTTTTGCCTGAGTCTACAGGGAAGGGCAGAATTCCATCTTCTCTTTCCCCTCTGCTGAGTACATTGAGAACAAATTACTTTTGCACTGTGAACTCAGTGTTTACCCATTTGAACTAAGCTGATTGCGTTTGGACTGACCCCATGATTGCGTTCGGACTGACTTCCCACTGCCCGAAATTGCATGTGGAAGTCTATCATGCAATAACATTAAACCCCATGATTGCGTTCGGATTGCCATTGGATTATACTTCCAATTTCCCTTGTCTGATAAACTCCTCAGAGTTGAAGGTTTTTTTTTCCAGGCATGTGCACGCGCATGCGCGCGCACAAACACACACAGGTATATAATAAAATAAGATGATAGAATGTCCCAACAAATCTGTTATGTTTTGACTCTAGTGTACTTTTTTGCCCTAGCAAAAAATTTTGGCAAGCCATGATAATCTGAAGCAGAAGTTACATATTCTGGTTTTCAGTAGGTTGGTCCTGATTGAGGTGGAAAGCATTGTGGAATTCTTACTAGGTTCAGAAAACATCAGAAGTGTAAAGTTAGCCCTTCTACTAATTTTCACCTTAGGGGTGTAGCAATGGGAAAGAGCAAAACGAAGGCATTGCCTCCTCCTCAAAATGATAATTTTGTCCCCCAATGAAGATTCACAGTGAAGATTCACGTTTTCAGTCCTTAAATTTCTAACATTGTAGTTGATCATACAGTACAGATATCCAAAGAACACGGTCTAGTATAATCCTGCAAAACCTCCCACTCCTTCTTTGTGAACTTTCTAAAACATATGTGTACAAGGTAGATTTTGCATGCATGTACACTTTGTACACTACAAGACTCTCCTTTGATGCATCTACAGCCCTATATGAAAATTTATTTTCCACTTGGACACATGTGCTGACGCCATGCAGGTATCAAGAATACTCCATCTTGACTTTTGAAAGTAACATATGTGAAGGAATTTCAAGTGAACGGTTTCTCCACAAGTGACCAGAGAAATCATAGCACATCAGACTTTCCTAACAGTTTGAATCCTTACAGTTGGTTGTCTTGTACAATATCCATTTACAGTTGTCTCTCCATATTCGCTAGGGTTAGGGGAACAAGACCCCCGTGAATATGGAAAAACCGCAAAAAACAAAAACACTGTTTTTACCTGAGAGGACACCTCTCTAGGAATCTCTAGGTCCTCCAGTACAACTCTGTGGTCAATGTCCAACATATACTGACCATAAAATGGCACTGGAGTAGCTACAAATGGTCTTTCGGTGCAACGTTTAGTTAAAGTTGACCACAGAGTTGCACTGGAGAACATAGACAGTCCTAGAGAGAACGTATTAATGAAATCCGTCAATAATCAAATCCGCAAATATCAAAGCTGCAAATATGGAGGGACGACTGTACTTCCTTGTCAGTGTAATTTAGCTTACACCATGTTATTTAGTTTACGCCGCTCCTTTGCATGTGTAAAATCCTAAATTGATTTGGTTTGCTCATTAAAGTGCACTAACTGGGGATCATTTTTTTCATTCGCCATGAAAATACTGTATTTATTTTCTGCAGAAATCTCTTTATAGTGACCAAAAGCATCTACTCTCTCCCAAATTTTTGTCTCTGTCCCTGGTGAAAATAGCCTCACTACACCTCTCCACCACCTCAATACGTCGGGATTCCCATCTTAATTTAGTGCAAGCTTAGCCAACCAAACTGCCCTGGAAGGGGGTTATTAGTTATTGAAAGCCTGTGACTGTTGTGCTTCTTGCATAAATAGCAGAGGGAGTGTTCCAAATGTTGGGGCCACCACAACAAAGCCCAGATACATGAGTGATGATAAACCCTAATAGAGGTGTATCCCTTAAGGATTCCTGGTTACAAATGTCTTCTTCCTCCTTAGCCTGATCATTGGTACGTTTCTGCATTCCCGCCGCCACCACCACCCTCCTTGGCTAATCTGTGGATTATCTAGGTGTGTGGGCACGCATCTAGTTGTCTTTGCACCTTGCACAAGAGCTGGGTTCAAGGAGATCACCTTGGGTGGGTGGCTGGGTGTGCCACTGTTTGTTGGTGTGTTGCTGAAAGGAGAGGCGTGTCTCTTCTTCAATAGACGTATAGTTTCAAGATCAAGGGAAGTAATAATGCCTCTCTAGTCTGTCTTGGTCAGGCCTCATGTGGAATATTGTGTCCAGTTCTGGGCACCACAATTCAAAAAGGATGTAGAGAAACTGGAGCGTGCCTAAAGGAGGGCTACTAAAATGGTGAAGGATCTGGAAACCATGCCCTACGAGGAACGACTTAGGGAGTTGGGGATATTTAGCCTGGAAAAGAGACTGTTAGGAGGTGATATGATAGCCCTGTAAGTATATGAAGGGGTGTCACATTGAGGATGGAACAAGCTTGTTTTCTGCTGCTCCAGAGGATAAGACATGGAGCAATGGATGCAAGCTCCAAGTAAAGACATTCCACCTCATCATTAGGAGGAACTTCCTGACAGTAAGGGCTATTTGACAGTGGAAGACACTCCCTCAGCATGTGTTGGAGTCTCCTCCTTTGGAGATTTTCAAACAGAGGCCAGATGGCCATCTCTCAAGGATGCTTTGGTTGAGAGTTCCTGCATGGCAGGGGGGTTGGACTGGATGGCCCTCGTGTCTCTTCTAATTCTATGATTCTATGATTCTTTCTCAGCCTTGTGCCTCATGGCAGCCCATGATAGGAAGAGGGTCCTGGAGAACTGTGCCTAGGGGCTCAGAGACTTGCTGGGCCTCTCATTTGTGATTATCAAACGGGGGGTAATGCCAGGAGAAGGACAAGAGCAAAGTGCCTTCCTTCCGTACTTATTGCATGTGAAGATTATTAGACACATGGCGCTTATTCTGTGATTATCCCATCAATGAAAAGGAATTGTCCCATCACTTCAGTATTAACGAGTTATCCTTTTATTAAGAAATGGAGGTAATAATAATAATAATAATAATAATAATAATAATGTTTTATTTATAGACCGCTATTCCGCAATGATCATAGCGGTGTACAGTAAAAATTGCAATACAATGAGTAAACTTGCCTATGGCATACAATAATCACAGGGTAATCGATAAGGATGGGAGCATCGTGCTTTGCTCCTGTCCTCCTCCTGTCATTACCCCCCATCTGATAATCTCCTGTGAGGCAAATCTCAGGGTGGTGGCATCAGCGAAGGAAGAAGAGGTGGCTTTAAAGCAGGGGTGGGCAACTGCGCATGGACCAGTTTCCAGTCCTCTGTGTGCCACACGCCCCAACAGTGCTCACAAACATCTCTCTTTTCGTCAGAGAGCTTCTCAAAAATGGCAACTGGAAGTGAAGTCATGTGCCTCCCTACTGCTCTTTTGAGAAGGTTAATGAAAATAGAGGTAATGAGAGGTGCTCTTGGTGAATTTTACAATTAAAGGCTTTCTGTTTTTGTTGAGTTGGGGGCTTCAGGAATCATCAAAGTGATTTCCAGGAGTTCCAGGTGGCCCAGGGGTTGCATATCCTCCAACTATCCTCATTTGGCAGGGACAGCCCTAAGTAATCCTCTGTCATTCCAGTTTTTCAGCTGTTTTTACAATGTCCTGGTTTCTCTCTCCTGCCTTTGTCCTCAGCTTACTTCAGTTGGTGCAAAGTGAGTTCAAAGTGCAAAAGTGGTTTGCACTCATTAACTCTGGAGCGGGTATAGGAAAGAAGGGGCTGGAATCTTGTACTTCCCAGTAGGCTTAGGCAATAGCAAACTGTCTACATCCTTAATACCTTGTGCCATGTTGACCACACTCTGACCTTGTTCCATTTTTCATGTGTGAATGGTTGGAGGGTATGAGGCTGCCCTTTGCCCACTTTTGCTTTAAAGCCTGGGCACTTGTTTCCACTCTTTCCTAAATGGTGCCTGGAATTGTTGGCTCAGTCCAAAGGGTTTTATATGTTGGTTGCTTTTGTGAAGCGCAGATGTGCCCAAAAGCCAGGAATGTGGGACCAGGAGTGGTCATAGAGACTGGTCTCAAACTGTAAGGATCAGCTAAACAACAGTGGACCTGGTTTTGCAGATTTGAGGAGAAGACAATTTATCATCGTCATTATTATAATAACAACAACCAGAAACCGCATGCTCTGTTTCAGGAGAAGGAAGTGGCAAGCATCCTCTGAACAAATCTTGCAGAGAAAACCCCATGATAGACTCACTTTAGGGTTGCCATAAGTCAGAAATGGGATTTGCAGTTTAGGAAGGGACATTTAGAATCCTCAGCCAAAGTGTTCTAGTGCCTCTCCAACTACAAATTGCAGGATTTGTAGGATGCAGCCGTGGCGTTTATAGTGGTACCATAGCGCTATAACTGTGTTATGTGTAAGGACACTGAGCATTGTAGTGATCTGATGCAGAACATAAAAGAGCATTGTTTTTAGAAATGATTTTTGAGGAAAGTAAGTATGTGAATCCATCAGTCTAAAAGAAAATACTCCATAATCTAATCTTGTCCAATTTTTCTGAGAGAAAAAAAAGGCTTCTGAAAAACACCCACAGACTCCATTTTCCCATTTTAATGTGCGGCTTTCACATCTCTAGCTACAGCTCATGATAGTTATATTTTATATTTTATTGTTTGAATGTTAATATGTATTATATTACTGTTATTGGCACTTTTGTCAACTGATATTTCTTCAATGATTTCAAGGGTTGGGTGGATACAGCTCACATTTGACCTTACCAGGCCTTTTGTTTTGCTACCCTTTTAAAGGTCCTATTAGTATGTAATGAGCCATTTTCAAAGTTGTCCAAATATCTCATTTCAGTCCAAGTTAATAGGTTTATCTCTGCTGTAATTGTCTTTCTATTATCTTTCTTCTCACAGATTTCAAATATGTATTATATGTATTATGTTTAATTATTTTTCCTAGAATGTATGCCATTGTATGTACAGCCCTGTGTAAATTTAAGGGCCCCTGGAAATCATGAATCTAAGGTCCTTGTTGTTGTGGGCCTTCAAGTCATTTCTGACTTATGGTGACCCTAAGGTGAAACTATCATTGGATTTTCTTGGTGAGGTTGAGAGAATGTGACTTGCCCAGGGTCAGCCATTGGGTTTCATGGCTAAGCAGGGGTTCAAACCTTGGTCTTCATGGTCATAGTCCAAAACATGACACCCTGCTGGCTCACTAAGGACCACTTCTAGTCAACAGCAAAGTGTCACTCATGGACCACAGAGCATGCAAATGTACTTATGGATGGTCTGTTGTGTCTAGCCAGACGCTGACATTTCACCCTGTGCATTTTGGAGCGTGCATGAGTGTTGGCAAGGTGTGATCATCCCCAGCTTCTCTTGTCTTGCATCTAGGCAATGAAATAGCTGTGAGTTTTGCTCATTCCAACACTCTCAGCCTGCTACTGCCCACACAAGTGCCCTGTGTAGCAGGTCTGTCATGTCAGGAGCAGTCTTGATGAAACAAACAAACCCACAAACAACAACAATCCTTGATGATTGGCTCAATTTCCATGCAACAGCATTCCTGCCAGCAGAGCCCAGCTCAGTTTCACACATCCGCTTTGTTCCCTGCAAAATCCAGCTTAGTACCATGCAGGGTACTTAGCATTTAAATACCTTTAAATATCCTCTTATCTCTGATCACTGATTGGCAGTAATAGCAGAAGAAAGTAGAGGCTGGCTTAGGAACTCCCTGGGGCTCCATCCAGTTGCACATTAGAGGTTACCTCTTCCTGGTATGGGTCTTCCATAGAGCAGTGGTTCCCAACCTTTCTGATGTTGCGACCCTTTAATACAGTTCCTCATGTTGTGGCGACCCCCAACCATACAATTATTTTCATTGCTATGTGCAAATATGTGTTTTCCAGTGGTCTTAGGCGACCCCTGTGAAAGGGGTCCCAACCCACAGGTTGGCAACCACTGCATAGAGGAAATGCCAAGGCTGATCCCTGGTATCGCCAGTTCAGCAGGTTGGAGGAAAGCGTTCTCTTTGGGCTGCATGGGGCTCCAAGATCTCCTGACCCAGTGTAAAAATACACTGAGAAAGGGCAGTTAGGCCCCATACAGACAGGCCAAAATAAAGCTGCTTCAGGTCACTTTGAGGGTATGCTGTTTAAATGATGCATGCCTCCTAAGAGTCTGGAAGCCACACTAAAGCCACGATCCAAGTCCTAAGGACTTGAGCGCAGCTCTGCCGCAGCTTCCAGACTCTTATGATGTGACCTGAAGCAGCTTTATTTTGGCAGTCTGTATGGGGCCATAGTTGGCTAAAAACAACCCAGTTCACCAACCTGGGTGGAAATCTCAGGCACATCTGGTTGTGGTTCGATGGTGATTTTCAGCAGCAAAGGGCAGTGCCATGACGGCTGCTGTACACCTTGGATTAAAAAAGCTACTGGGATTTTGGAGAACATGTGCCAAACTGAGCAAACCTAGGTGACTATTGTGGATGTGCAGGACTTATGTGCCCTCCACTCAATATCATGCCCCTTGGAGCTCCCAGAAATCTTCCCCACTGCTTCTCCAAAGGAGCACTGCATTCCTGGGAGCCTTCCTAAAGTGTGATTTCCCCTTTAAAGCCAGGAGGCACCCTTGTTTTGCTGGAAAAAATAAGAATTTATTTTAGAAGTGTGTCTCTGGCCACTGGAGAGGCTTGTTTTCAAGTGTATGTTTGTGCGCTGCAGCCTGTGGTAAGTCCCAAGAAGAGGAAAAGTAACCCCCAGAACTGCTGAATGTGTCTAGTTTGGAATAGATAATAAATAATGGTTTGGATCATCGAAAGGTCATATTCTCTACAAGGGGAGCTCGATAAATACCAAGTATGCTCTAGCTAGCTTTCACCTGTCCTGTTCTTTGAGGCGAAAAAAGCAGTCTAGAGTGATCAGGTTCCTCCAGCTCTGCTCACTGGGTTATTACTGTTGCAACACATTCTGGAAACAACCATAATAATTCTTGCTATTCATTTATATCCTGCTTTCTTCTCATTATTGGCACTCAAGGCAACTTCTTGTTGTTGTGTCCTTCAAATTGTCTGTGATGTGTGGCAAGTTTGTCCTAGGGTTTTTGTGGCCAGAGGAGGTTTGCTGTTTCCTATAATGTTGAGAGTGTGATTTACTTAAGGTCACCCAGTGGCTTCCAAGACCGAGTAGGGGTTCAAACCCTGGTGTCCCAGAATCCTGGTCTAACGCTCATGTTGGCTTTTCAAGGCAGTTTACAATTTAAAACAAATATACAGTTAAAATCTATTGCAAAGATAGAATCATAGATATAGATAACACATATTAAAATTATTGTTATAAAGCAATTAAATTATCAGTAGAGGTAAAATCAAGTTAATGAAATGGGCTAAAGTCAACAGAACAGCTAGTCAGTAAAAATGTAGTCAATTCCTAAAAAGCCGGTCAGAACCAAAATAAATAATAAATAAATTGTTATTATTATTATTAAATCACTTACCCTGGAAAGGGATCCATTCTAAGCCCTGTCT
This sequence comes from Sceloporus undulatus, assembly GCF_019175285.1. Taxonomy (NCBI): domain Eukaryota; kingdom Metazoa; phylum Chordata; class Lepidosauria; order Squamata; family Phrynosomatidae; genus Sceloporus; species Sceloporus undulatus. The sequence goes on along the minus strand of NC_056530.1, from coordinate 34,976,348 downwards.
GCAGGAGCCAATAGACCTATCCCTCCCTTTCTGGTGTTGTCCTGTTTGAATGACACACATCCCAAACCTTGGTTCTAGTGTGAACAGTCTGGACAGCATCTGGTACATTCAGCACCAAAGACATGGAATAACAGTCTTACAATGGATTTTAAAAATATACATCTTGCTCTGCATCTTCTGGAAAGATCCAGAGCTCTCTGTTCTCATGCCACCATAGCTGTCTGTAGGGGCATCCCACTGATCTGCCTGGTATGGGTGGTTGGCATGGATCACTGACTCTGAGGTCAGAACAAGACATCCAGCATGTGACTGAGACTGGGTGCCTCGTTCTGACCTCAGAAGTAAGAGACCTATGGCAGCAGTGGATGTACCAGGTGGCTTAGTGGGATGCCCATGCAGACAACTTTGGCAGCGCAGGAAGAGAGGGCCAGATAACATGTGGGGGTGGAGGGAGGAGGCCAGGTCACTTATGGGGTCAGGATATAAGCAATTCAAAGGCCTGGGAACACCTACCAAGATGTCCCTATTGTTCCTATCAAACCTGCCTGCAAAGATAGTGGGTCTGAGAGAAGGTGCTTTCCCTAAAGTTCCTCTAACTGTCTTCCTTCTCCAAAAACACTTCATAGTCTACTCTCTTGTCATGTTCCAAACATTTTGCGATTTCCCTCTATTTCCTCTCAGCATTCGTTTTTTTAAAACCTTTACTGGTCCAGCAGATGTTGCTGGTAGGGTGCACACTGTCAGGGACATAATGAATCTCCTTTGGATTTTGTTCCAAACTTTAAAGATGGAAAGGTAGACGTTCAAAATGCTATTTCCAAAATAGGTTCAGCACCCCAGATAAGTTCTTTAAAGTTTGGAATAAAACTGAGAGCAAATTAATGGTGTCAAGCAGCCATGTCCAAGGATCATTCTCCTTTTGATCCGGTTGTGGTTCGTGGAACAGCATTGCACTGCAGTATAACCAGGGAAGGAAGACCGTCATGTCCAACAATGTGCAGAGAGAAGTTCTAGGCAGTCACTCTGTGGGTGGGTTCTTCTGAGCTTAGGGTTGCTGTTACGTAATTTTTAGCTCGCTGCTGTACCCCAAACACAAGCTGAAACAGCATCACTTTAAACAGCAATATAATTCATGTGAGTGTCTGGCAGCATCTTAAAGACAGATAGATACATTAAGTGACTGTAAATCCCTGTGGACTGGGAGTGGATCTACACAAAACAATTGGGAACATTTTGAGACCAATGTGAAGTTAAAGGTTTTCATGCCCGACATCCGTAGGTTTTTGTGGGATTTTTGGGCTGGGTGGCCATGTTCTGGGAGAGTTTATTCTTGACATTTTGCTGGCGTCTGTGTCTGGCATCTTCAGAGCATGTTCTCTAAAGATGCCAACCACAGATGCTGGCTAGACCACTTTGAGACATCTTCTGGTATCTGCAGTTTGGAGAGATAGTTAGAATTCTTTGATAGTTCAGTGATTTTTGTCTTTGGTCTTCTAGATATTTTGGACCTTAGCTCCCAGAATCTAGTACTAACTAGACTAGGATTAGACTAAAACTAAGACTACATTTGACTAGTAACTAAGTCTGGGGGATGTAGTCCAAAACAACCACAGCATGAAATTTGAGAAGCACTGCTTTCTTTAATCCACTTCCCTAAGTGACAGTAGTAGAGATCGTTCTTAGTTTCTCAAGGAAATACAAATCCCAAGTTTCTGTAAAATGGAGTTAAGACAATGAAAACTGATGCTTGCTTATTGTGTGCCAAGTCATTTCCAATTTATGGAGACCCTAAGGCAAACCTATCATAGGATTTTCTGAGGCTGAAAGTGTATGACTTGCCCAAGGTTGTCCAGGAGGTTTCATGGCTGAGTGGGAATTCGAACCCTGGTCTCCAGAGCCATCATCTGCTCAAACCACTATGCCATGCTGGCTCTAAATTGATATGAATTTGCTATAATTGTGCAGTGTGAATGCATCTTAATTCATTGTAGGTTGGGAGTGGGTGTGTTCAACATAGATTTGGAGCTACTGGTATCACTCTGGAAGATGGGACAGCATCACAACTCCCAGTAGTTTAAGCAGAGCAAAACTAAATTTTCTTTTCTCTGGTTGTAAACTAGGCTGTTGATTCACTAAAGCTTGGTGTATGGGAAGGATGGAGATGGGAGTTGTCTAGGGATGTGTGCAACAAATCCATTAAAGTGTTTTTTGTGGAGGACTTTGTTCAGCATGCTTTTTTCTTAAATTGACTGTAAGCTGGATGCAAATATTGCTAGGGAATAACATCTCCTCTTACTGTCTTCTAATTTGGCAGGGACAGTCTCAGTTAATCTTCTGTTTTCTCACTTTTACAACTGCTTTTAAAATGTCCCAATTTCTCTCTTTTCTTCCAAATTTCCCCCTTTGTTCTCAACTTACTTCAGTTACTGCAAAGTGAATTAAAAGTGCAAAAGTGGCTTGAACTCAATCAGCAGAAGGGGAAGATGAGGGGACAGAGTCTTGTCCTTCCCAGTAGGCCCAGGCAAAGGCAAACTGCTGCAGCATCTCCTGGCTTGTATGCTCTTCCATAGTAATAACTTTTGCACCTTGACTACAACCTCATGTTGCTTTGTGTATCCTGGATTGCATTGTGTAGCGTTGTATAGTACAGAATCCATGTGTTGTTTCACAAAGCTCCTGATGTCAGGAAGGGACAATATGCCCATTTGAAAAGTGTATGTGACACTGCTTAGGTGTTCACTGTTGTTTAAGAAAGAGATGTGTTCAAGCAAAGCACAAAAGATTTTAAATGTGCATATCTGGGGGGAAATTACACTAATGTGGACACAGGTTGCACCCCAAAAATTCTTCTGGATAAAAGCAACCTACCAGAATCTGACCTGAAATGGATGTGGAGTTGGGAAAAGGAAGGCGTCTGCAAAGGCAGACATTATAGATGTGCCAATGTCTGGAAGTCTGGATGAGAGAGCAGTTCTGAATAGCAATGCTTGGGCTTTACATATGTTTGGAAGCACCCTTGTACCCCCTCCCTGCCTCAACACTGTTCTGAGCTGATATTTTGCACCAGGTTCTGGTGGGTGAAATTAGGGTTCCAGTGAAAAAGCAATGTAGATTGCACAAACCCAACTAACATCAGTCTGGCTGTGGTACTGCTAAGACGGAGGTGAGATGGACCAGCGGTAAAAGTAGACTCCTGTGTTGATCAGAAAATGCTGTGGGTACCGCTGTGTAAACAGTGCTATCCCACCCTTTGTACCTGTTTAAAGAAGGATTACAGATCAGAGGGAGCAAATCTCTCATTTTAATACCAGTTCAAGGAGCCTGCCCTTTTAACAATAGGGAGGAATCAACACCAAAGGCAGGAAGGTGGGGTTCTCGTTCACTAATAAACACACACGCACACCAATTTTGGGAGTGGTTGTCAGGAGATCAGAGCACTGTGGTTTCGACACATGGAGCTGTGGCCAGCGGTAGCAGTCGGCAAAATGAACGGCTGCTGCGCTTGCTCCGGATCGACAAGGGAGGGGGGAGAAGCTTAATCCAGATTAACCCCAGGGTGGAGATTAAAAGGGCTTTTTCTACATTCATCTTAATCCTGTTAAGGAAAGCTGCTCCCTTCTCCCCTTTTGTTCCTTTTTGTCTCCCTCATTCTCGGCTGGTGATATTGAACCAGGCAGGCTTGGAAATCTTGAGCTTAGATATGAGATGCCTACAGTTTCTAAAAAGGAATATAATCAGAGTCACCTTCTTTCAGGCAAGATGGGTTAGGGGTCTCCCAGCAGTTGCGTTGCTCAAGTAGCATGATGCTGCCTCTGTGTCGTCTGGGACTGGATGTAATAATATAATCAAGCGGTTGGACATGGCTTCTTCTTTTTTTCTTTTTTCTTTTAGTTTTTAGTTTGGGATTTTGTTTTTTAACAAGCGGGACAGCAAATAAACTGAAACCAAATAATGTTTCTTCTAGGATCAATCGCAATCTATAATCTTTTGTGCAAACTTCAGAGTTCCGCAAGACTCTTCGTTGGGGAGTGTGGAAATAAAAAGATATACACTTATGGTCTTTCCATCCACATCCTTGGCAAGTTACTTTTCTGGATGAGAAATCCCATAATTGTCCTGTTGTTTTGCCAAGAGAAAAAAAAATCCAAGCTAGCCATAAACTAAGGTGATAGTGGTATTATGACCTCCCAGTTTCAATCCAAGTAAGGAGGGGTCAGATGGGGACCATTTACTCATCGGTGATGGGTTTGACTATTAAAATATGGATCTGTTTTAATCAGAGAGAGAGTGGTGGCCTATAAGATGTGTCTTTGTCGCTTTGCCTTTCTGTTAGTGACTCTGAAACCTTGTCAGACCAGTGAAGTGTCTTTGAAAGGAGCTGGTCACCATCCAGAGAGGGAATATCTTTTGGAGATGCAGCCAGAACAGGAAGATTCTGGCTAAAAATGTGCATAAGATGAAAGCTGCCAGCAGACTAGGCAAGTGTTTTACGTTTTCCAAATCAGATTGGAGATATTAACTTGAAAATCCCACATACACCCCAGAAGCTTCCATCCAATCCCCGAAGCTTCAAAAGAGAGAGCTTACTCAGCATCTCTGAGTTTTAAGATTTTTAGCAGGCCTCTTACCCATGCTAGTGAACCCTATGCAGCTAGACGCTTGGCTTTTTTAGCTGCCCGTCACGCAACGTTTGTGAAAGTATCTTCTTTGTCAAAGCTTTGTTAAGGAAGCATGCCTGTATGCAGTGGTAAAAGGGCCTGAGTACCCTTGGACCAGGGAAGGTGAAGGCCTTGTTTCCTGCTTGTTTTTTGCTGCTCGCAGGAGAGACTTAGGGAGCTAGCACCTTACCTGACTCTTTGCCAATGGGAACCATTCCACTTCCCATATTCTGTCCTAACAGTAGCCTCTTGTCCTGGTACAGGAAATCAGGACATCAAATGTTGTGTACACCCATCTTGAACAGTGATCCATAGTTTTTCATGATCGAGCAGTCAAAGGTTTCGGTAATACTGTATACTGTATATGTTTTAGACAGACAGTGTTCCATAAGGTTGGCAGTGGACTATGACTCTAACGACTACAGTTCGAATCCTAGCTTGGTCATGTAATAAATCGATGGGTGACCTAGGCAAGTTAAAAGACCCTGTGGTGGCAGTGTTTTAATGCCATTACTCCAGCCGTAGCATTGTGGATTCAATCCAGGGCCTAGGTTGGTAAAAAGAGGCGCCCAGCTTGGCTTACAGACTGTAAACCTCTTAGAGAGTGATGGGATCACTATTAAGCACTATATAAATGTATGATATTGCTAAATGCAAATCACATTTTCTCAGAAGAAGGCAATGGCAAACAGCCCGGAAGAAACTTGCCAGAAAACCCCATAAGACGGGGTGCCCTAGGATTGGCCAATC